>NC_091150.1:1547654-1595154 GCF_040958095.1 Procambarus clarkii | reverse complement strand
TGCCCCTTGTGTTAAATAGCCTGTCTTTATCTACCCTATCAATTCCCTTCAGAATCTTGAATGTGGTGATCATGTTCCCCGTAACTCTTATGTCTTCCAGCGAAGTGAGGTTTAATTCCCGTAGTCTCTCCTCGTAGCTCATACCTCTCAGCTCGGGTACTAGCCTGGTGGCAAACCTTTGAACCTTTTCCAGTTTAGTCTCATCCTTGACTAGATATGGACTCCATGCTGGGGCTGCATACTCCAGGATTGGTCTGACATATGTGGTATACAAAGGTCTGAATGATTCTTTACACAAGTTTCTGAATGCGTGTGTGTACTCACCTAGTTGTACTCACCTAGTTGTGCTTGCGGGGGTTGAGCTCTGGCTCTTTGGTCGCGCCTCTCAACCGTCAATCAACAGGTGTACAGGTTCGTGAGCCTATTGGGCTCTATCATATCTACACTTGAAACTGTGTATGGAGTCAGCCTCCACCACATTGCTTCCTAATGCATTCCATTTGTCAACCACTCTGACACTAAAAAAGTTCTTTCTAATATCTCTGTGGCTCATTTGGGCACTCAGTTTCCACCTGTGTCCCCTAGTGCGTGTGCCCCTTGTGTTAAATAGCCTATCTTTATCAACCCTGTCGATTCCCTTGAGAATCTTGAATGTGGTGATCATGTCCCCCCTAACTCTTCTGTCTTCCAACGAAGTGAGGTTCAATTCCCGTAGTCCCTCCTCGTAGCTCATACCTCTCAGCTCGGGTACTAGTCTGGTGGCAAACCTTTGAACCTTTTGCAGTTTAGTTTTATGCTTGACTAGATATGGACTCCATGCTGGAGCCGCATACTTCAGGATTGGTCTGACATGTGTGGTATATAATGTTCTGAAAGATTCCTTACACAAGTTTCTAAAGGCTGTTCTTATGTTAGCCAACCTGGCATATGCTGCTGATGTTATCCTCTTGATATGAGCTTCAGGGGACAGGTCTGGCGTGATATCAACCCCCAGGTCTTTTTCTCTCTCTCTGACTCTTGAAGTATTTCATCTCCCAAGTGATACCTTGTATCTGGTCTCCTGCTTCCTACTCCTATCTTCATTACATTACATTTCCTTGGATTAAACTATAACATCCATTTGTTCGACCATTCCTGCAGCTTGTCCAGGTCTTCTTGAAGCCTCAAGCTGTCCTCCTCTGTCTTAATCCTTCTCATAATTTTGGCGTCGTCAGCAAACATTGAGAGGAATGAGTCTATACCCTCTGGGAGATCAATTACGTATATCAGAAACAGGATAGGTCCAAGCACAGATCCCTGTGGGACTCCACTGGTGACTTCCCGCCATTCTGAGGTCTCACCCCTCACTATAACTCTCTGCTTCCTATTGCTTAGGTACTTCCTTATCCACTGGAGCGCCCTACCAGTTACTCCTGCCTGTTTCTCCAGCTTATGCATCAACCTTTTATGGGGTACTGTGTCAAAGGCTTTCCGACAGTCCAAAAAATGCAGTTCGCTTATCCTTCTCTTTCTTGCTTAATCTTTGTCACCTGATCATAGAATTCTATCAAGCCTGTAAGGCAAGATTTACCCTCCCTGAACTCATGTTGATGGGTTGTCACGAAGTCTCTTCTCTCCAGAAGTGTGTGTATGTGTGTGGTATTGGCAGCTTGGGGGCCTGTGTATGTGTTATGGGCAGCATTGGGGCCTGTGTGTGTGTGTGTGTGTTAAGGGCAGCATAAGCATGTGTGTGAGTTATGGGCAGCATGGGGGCATGTGTATGTGTGTGTTATGGGCAGCATGGGGGCATGTGTGTGTGTGTTATGGGCAACATGTTGGCAGGTGTGTGTATTATGGGCAGCATTGGGGACTATGTGTGTGTTATGAGCAGCATGGATTTAAATGTGTGTGTTATGGGCTGGCATGGGAGGCTCGAGTGTGTGTTATGGTCAGCATGGGGGCATGTACTCACCTATTTGTACTTGCTTGCGGGTGTTGAGCTCTGGCTCTTTGGTCCCGCCTCTCTTCTGTCAATCAACTGGTGTAAAGATTCCTAAGCCTACTTAGCTCTGTCATTTCTACATTTGAAGCTGTATATGGAGTCAGCCTCTGTATATGGAGTTAGCCTCCACCACATCACTGCCTAATGCATTCAACCCGTTAACTACTATGACACTGATAAAGTTCTTTCTAAAGAACGTGTTTGTGTGTGTGTGTGTGTGTTTTTAGCAGCATGGGGCATGTGTGTGTGTTATGGGCAACATGGTGGGGCCTGTGCGTATGTGATGGGCATCATAGGGGCATGTGTGTGTGTTAGGGGCTGCATTGATGCCTGCATGTGTATGTTATGGGCAGCATGTGGGGCATGTGTGTGTGCTATGGGCAGCATGGAGCATGTGTGTGTGATTTAGGCAGCATGGGGGCATGTGTGTGTGTTATGGGCAGCATGGGGGCATGTGTGTGTGTGTGTTATGGGCAGCATGGAAGCATGTATGTGTGTGTTATGTGCAGCATGGAGCATGTGTGTGTGTTATTGACAGCATGGGGGACATGTGTGAATTATGGTCAGCTTGAGGGCATGTGTGTATGTGTGTTATGGTCAGGCATACTGGGTATGTGTGTGTGTTATGGGGAACATGGGGGCCTGTGTATGTGTTATGGGCTGCACATGGGTATTTGTGTGTGAGTGTTAAGGGCATCGTGGAGGCATGTGTGTGAGTTATGGGCAGCATAGGGGGGCATGTGTGTGTGTGTGTTATCGGCAGCATGGGGGCAAGTATGTGTGTGTTATGGGCAGCATGAGGGACAGTGTGTGTGTTATGGGCAAGCATGGAGGCCTGTGTGTGTTATGGGTAGCATGGGGGCATATTTGTGTGTGTTAAGGACACGCATGGGGGCATGTTTGTTTGTGTGTTAAAGGCAGCATGGAGGCATGTGTGTGTGAATTATGGGCAGCATAGGTGGCATGTGTGTGTGTGTGTGTGTGTAATGGGCAGCATGGGACAAGTGTGTGTGTTATGGGCAAGAATGGAGGTTAGTGTGTGTTATGGGCGTCATGGGGGCCTATGTGTGTGTGTTATGGGCAGGCTTAGGGCCATGTGTGTTTGATAAGGGCAGCAAGGAGGCATGTATGTGTGTTATGGGCAGTATGGGAGCCTGTGGGCGTGTTATAAGCAGGCATGGGGTGTATGTGAGTGTGTGCTATGGGCAGCATGTGGGCCTGTGTGTGTGTTATGGGCAGCATTAGGGCATGTGTGTGTGTGTGTTAAGGGCAGCATGGAGGTACGTGTGTGAGTTATTTGCAGCATGGGGGCATGTGTATGTGTTATGGGCAGTAAGGGGGCATGTATGTGTGTTATGGTCAGCATGGGGCATATGTGTGTGTGTGTGTGTTATGGGCAGCATGTTGGCAGGTGTATTTATTATGGGCAACATGAAGGATTGTGTGTGTGTTATTGGCAGCATCTGGGCATGTGTGTTTGAGTGTTTAGGGCAGCATGAAGGCATCTGTGTTTGTTACGGGCAGCACAGGGATCTTTATGTATGTTATGGGCAATAATGGAGGCAGCATGTTTGTGTGATATGGTCAAGCAAGGGTGCACATGTGTTTTATTTATGGGCAGCATGAAAACATATGTGTGAGGTATGGGGATGCATGGAGGCATATATGTGTGTGCTATGGGCAGGATGGGGGCATTTGTGTGTGTTATGGCAAGCATTAAGGCAGGTGTGTGTGTTATGGGCAGTATGGGGGCATGTGTGTGTTTGTTATGGGGAGCATGGGGGCATGTGTGTGTGTAATAGGCAGCATGGCAGCATATATGTGTGTGTTATGGGCAGGCATTGAGGCATGTGTGTGTGTTATGTGCAGCATGGAGGCATGTGTGTGTGTGTGTGTGTGTGTGTGTGTGTGTGTGTGTGTGTGTGTGTGTGTGTGTGTGTGTGTGTGTGTGTGTGTGTGTGTGTGTGTGTGTGTGTGTGTGTTTGTGTGTGTGTGTGTGTGTGTGTGACTACCCATGGTGTGGTGTTCAGTATCCTTGGCGAGGTATTCAATACCCTTGGCGTGGTGTTCACTACCCTTAACGTGGTGTTCACTACCCATGGCGTGGTGTTCACTACCCTTGGAATGTTGTACACTACCCTTGGCGTGGTGTTCACTACCCTTGGCGTGGTGTTTACTACCCTTGACTTGGTGTTCACTACCCTTTGCATGGTGTTCACTACCCGTGGCGTGGTGTTCATTACCCCTAGCGTGGTGTTCACTACCCTTGACATGGTGTTCACTACCCTTGACGTGGTGTTCACTACCCTTTGTGTGGTGTTCACTCCCCTTGGCGTGGTGTTCACTACCCTTAGCGTGGTGTTCGCTACGCATGGCGTGGTGTTCACTACCCTTGGCGTGGTGTTCCCTTCCTAGCACGGTGTTCACTACCCTTGGCATGGTGTTCCCTACCCTTAACGTTGTGTTCATTACCCTATGCGTGGTGTTCACTACCCTTGGCGTGGTGTTCACTACCCTTGACGTGGTGTTCATTACCCTTGGCATGATGTTCACTACCCTTGACATGGTGTTCACTACCTTTTGTGTGGTGTTCACTCCCCTTGGCGTGATGTTCACTTCCGTTAGCGTGGTGTTCACTTCCCTTGGCGTGGTGTTCACTACACTTGGCGTGGTGTTCACTATCCTTGGCGTGGTGTTCACTGCCCTTGGCATGTTGTTCACTACCCTTGGGTTGTTGTTCACTACCTCTGCGTGGTGTTTACTACCCTTGGCATGGTGTTCACTTCTCTTGATGTGGTGTTCACTACCCTTGGCGTGGTGTTCACTACCTCTGGCATGGTGTTCACTACCATTGGCATGGTGTTCACTACCCTTAGCATGGAATTCACTACCCTTGGCGTGGTGTTCACTACACTTTGCGTGGTGTTCACTACCCGTGGCGTTGTGTTCACTACCCTTGGCGTGGTGTTCACTACCCTTTGTGTGGTGTTCACTCCCCTTGGCGTGGTGTTCACTACCCTTAGCGAGGTGTTCACTACCCTTGGCGTGGTGTTCACTACACTTGGCGTGGTGTTCACTAACCTTAACGTGGTGTTCACTACCCTTGACGTCATGTTCACTACCCTTGGCGTGGTGTTCACTAAACTTAGCGTCATGTTCACTACCCTTGGCGTGGTGTTCACTACCCTTGGCTTGGTGTTCACTAACCTTAGCGTGGTGTTCACTACCTCTGGCGTGGTGTTCACTATCCTTAACGTGATGTTCACAACTCTGGGCGTGGTGTTCATTACCCTTGGCATGGTGTTCACTACCCTTGGCATAGTGTTCACTACCCTTGGCGTGGTGTTGACTACCCTTGGCGTCGTATTCACAACCCTTGGCGTGGTGTTCACTACCTTTGGCGTGGTGTTCACTACCCTTGGTGTGGTGTTCACAACCCTTGGCGTGGTATTCACTGAACGTAGCGGGGTGTTCACTGAACTTGGCGTGGTGTTCACTACCCTTGGTTTGGTGTTCACTGAACTTGGCGTGGTGGTCTTTATCCTTATCGTGGTGTTCACTATCCTTAGTGTGGTGTTCACTACCCTTGGTATGGTGATCACAACCCTTGGCGTGGTGTTCACTACCCTTGGCATAGTGTTCACTACTCCTGGCGTGGTGTTCACTACCCTTGGCGTAGTGTTCACTACCCGTTACGTGGTGTTCACTACTCCTGGCGTGGTGTTCACTATCCTTAGCGTGGTGTTCACTACCCTTAACGTGGTGTTCACTACCCATGGCGTGGTGTTCACTACTTTTGGCATGGTGTTCACTACCCTTGGCGTGGTGTTCACAACCCTTGACGTGGTGTTCACTATTTTTGGCGTGGTGTTCACTACCCTTGGTGTGGTGTTCACTACCTTTAGCGTGGTGTTCACTAACAATAGCGTGGTGATCACTACCCTTGGCGTTGTGTTCACTACCGTTGGCATGGTGTTCACTACCCTTGACATGGTGTTCACTACCCATGGCGTGGTGTTCACTACCCTTGGCGTGGTGTTCACTATCCTTAGCGTGGTGTTCACTACCCTTGGCGTTGTGTTCACTACCCTTTGCGTGGTGTTCACTACCCTTGGCGTAGTGTTCACTACCCTTGGCGTGATGTTCACTACCCTTGGCGTGGTGTTCACTACCCTTGGCATGGTTTTCTTTACCCTTTGCGTGGTGTTCACTACCCTTGGCGTGGTATTCACTACCCTTGTTTTGGTGTTCACTACCCTTGGCGTGGTGTTCACTACCCATGCCATGGTGTTCACTACTGTTCGACTGGTGTTCACTACCCATGGCGTGGTGTTCACTACCCTTGGCATGGTGTTCACTACCCTTGATTTGGTGTTCACTACCCATGGCGTGGTGTTCACTACCCCAGGCGTGGTGTTCACTACTTTTCGCATGGTGTTCACTACCCTTGGCATAGTGTTCAATACCCTTGGCACGGTATTCACTACTCTTAGCACAGTTTTCACTAACCTTGACATGGAGTTCACTATCCTTTGCGTGGTGTTCACTACCCTTGGCGTGGTGTTCACTACCCTTGGCGTGGTGTTCATTACCCTTGGCATGATGTTCACTACCCTTGACATGGTGTTCACTACCTTTTGTGTGGTGTTCACTCCCCTTGGCGTGATGTTCACTTCCGTTAGCGTGGTGTTCACTTCCCTTGGCGTGGTGTTCACTACACTTGGCGTGGTGTTCACTATCCTTGGCGTCGTGTTCACTGCCCTTGGAATGTTGTTCACTACCCTTGGGTTGTTGTTCACTACCTCTGCGTGGTGTTTACTACCCTTGGCATGGTGTTCACTTCTCTTGATGTGGTGTTCACTTCCCTTTGCGTGGTGTTCACTACCTCTGGCATGGTGTTCACTACCCTTAGCATGGTATTCACTACCCTTGGCGTGGTGTTCACTACACTTTGCGTGGTGTTCACTACCTGTGGCGTGGTGTTCACTTCACTTGGAGTGGTATTCACTGCCCTTGACATGGTGTTCACTACTATTTACGTGGTGTTCACTACTCTTTGTGTGGTGTTCACTCCCCATGGCGTGGTGTTCACTACCCCTAGCGAGGTGTTCACTATCCTTGGCGTGGTGTTCACTACACTTGGCGTGGTGTTCACTACCCTTAACGTGGTGTTCACTATCCTTGACGTCATGTTCACTACCCTTGGCGTGGTGTTCACTAAACTTAGCGTCATGTTCACTACCCTTAGCGTGGTGTTCACTACCCTTGGCTTGGTGTTCACTAACCTTGGCGTGGTGTTCACTACCTCTGGCGTGGTGTTCACTATCCTTAACGTGGTGTTCACAAACCTGGGCGTGGTGTTCATTACCCTTGGCATGGTGTTCACTACCCTTGGCATAGTGTTCAATACCCTTGGCGTGGTGTTCACTACCCTCTGCGTCGTATTCACTACCCTTGGCGTGGTGTTCACTACCTTTGGCGTGGTGTTCACTACCCTTGGTGTGTTGTTCACTACCCTTGGCGTGGTATTCACTGAACGTGGCGTGGTGTTCACTGAACTTGGCGTGGTGTTCACTACCCTTTGTTTGGTGTTCACTGAACTTGGCGTGGTGGTCACTATCCTTAACGTGGTGTTCACTATCCTTAGTGTGGTGTTCACTACCCTTGGTATGGTGATCACTACCCTTGGCGTGGTGCTCACTACCCCTGGCATAGTGTTCACTACTCCTGGCGTGGTGTTCACTACCCTTGGCGTGGTGTTCACTACCCGTTACGTGGTGTTCACTACTCCTGGCGTGGTGTTCACTACCTTTGGTGTGGTGTTCACTACCCTTAGCGTGGTGTTCACTACCCTTAACGTGGTGTTCACTATTTTTGGCGTAGTGTTCACTACCCTTGGTGTGGTGTTCACTACCTTTAGCGTGGTGTTCACTACCCATAGCGTGGTGATCACTAACCTTGACGTTGTGTTCACTACCGTTGGCGTGGTGTTCACTACCCTTGACATGGTGTTCACTACCCTTGGCGTGGTGTTCACTCCCCTTGGCGTGGTGTTCACTACCCTTAGCGTTGTGTTCACTACGCATGGCGTGGTGTTCACTACCCTTGGCATGGTGTTCACTACCCGTTACGTGGTGTTCACTACCTTTGGTGTGGTGTTCACTTCCCTTAGCGTGGTGTTCACTACCCTTAACGTGGTGTTCACTACCATTGGCGTGGTGTTCACTACCCTTAGCGTGGTGTTCACTACCCTTGGCGTGGTGTTCACTATCCTTGGAGTGGTATTCACTGCCCTTGACATGGTGTTCTTTTCCACTGACGTGGTGTTCACTACCCTTTGTGTGGTGTTCACTCCCCTTGGCGTGGTGTTGACTACCCTTAGCGAGGTGTTCACTACCCTTGGCGTGGTGTTCACTACACTTGGCGTGGTGTTCACTTCCCTTAACGTGGTGTTCACTACCCTTGACGTCATGTTCACTACCCTTGGCGTGGTGTTCACTGAACTTGGCGTGGTGTTCACTACCCTTCGTTTGGTGTTCACTGAACTTGGCGTGGTGGTCACTATCCTTAACGTGGTGTTCACTATCCTTAGTGTGGTGTTCACTACCCTTGGTATGGTGATCACTACCCTTGGCGTGGTGATCACTACCCGTTACGTGGTGTTCACTACTCCTGGCGTGGTGTTCACTACCTTTGGTGTGGTGTTCACTACTCTTAGCGTGGTGTTCACTACCCTTAACGTGGTGTTCACTACCCTTGGCGTAGTGTTCACTACCCTTGGCGTGGTGTTCACTACCCTTGACGTGGTGTTCACTATTTTTGGCGTGGTGTTCAATACCCTTGGTGTGGTGTTCACTACCTTTATTGTGGTGTTCACTACCCATAGCAGAGTGATCACTACCCTTGGCGTTGTGTTCACTACCGTTGGCGTGGTGTTCACTACCCTTGACATGGTGTTCACTACCCTTGGCGTGGTGTTCACTACCCTTGGCGTGGTGTTCACTATCCTTAGCGTGGTGTTCACTACCCTTGGCGTTGTGTTCACTACCCTTTGCGTGGTGTTCACTACCCTTGGCGTAGTGTTCACTACCCTTGGCGTGATGTTCACTACCCTTGGCGTGGTGTTCACTACCCTTGGCATGGTTTTCATTACCCTTTGCGTGGTGTTCACTACCCTTGGCGTGGTATTCACTACCCTTGGCATGGTGTTCACTTCCTTTTGCTTGGTGTTCACAACCCTTGTTTTGGTGTTCACTACCCTTGGCGTGGTGTTCACTACCCATGGCATGGTGTTCACTACTGTTCGACTGGTGTTCACTGCCCTTGGCATGGTGTTCACTACCGTTGGCATGGTGTTCACTACCCTTGATTTGGTGTTCACTACCCATGGCGTGGTGCTCACTACCCCAGGCGTGGTGTTCACTACTTTTGGCATGGTGTTCACTACCCTTGGCATAGTGTTCAATGCCCTTGGCACGGTGTTCACTACTCTTAGCACGGTTTTCACTAACCTTGACATGGAGTTCACTACCCTTTGCGTGGTGTTCACTACCCTTGGCGTGGTGTTCACTACCCTTGGCGTGGTGTTCACTACCCTTGGCATGGTTTTCATTACCCTTTGCGTGGTGTTCACTACCCTTGGCATGGTATTCACTACCCTTGGCATGGTGTTCACTTCCTTTTGCTTGGTGTTCACAACCCTTGTTTTGGTGTTCACTACCCTTGGCGTGGTGTTCACTACCCATGGCATGGTGTTCACTACTGTTCGACTGGTGTTCACTGCCCTTGGCATGAGGTTCACTACCGTTGGCATGGTGTTCACTACCCTTGATTTGGTGTTCACTACCCATGGCGTGGTGTTCACTACCCCAGGCGTGGTGTTCACTACTTTTGGCATGGTGTTCACTACCCTTGGCATAGTGTTCAATGCCCTTGGCACGGTGTTCACTACTCTTAGCACGGTTTTCACTAACCTTGACATGGAGTTCACTACCCTTTGCGTGGTGTTCACTACCCTTGGCGTGGTGTTCACTACCCTTGGCGTGGTGTTCATTACCCTTGGCATGATGTTCACTACCCTTGACATGGTGTTCACTACCTTTTGTGTGGTGTTCACTCCCCTTGGCGTGATGTTCACTTCCATTAGCGTGTTGTTCACTTCCCTTGGCGTGGTGTTCACTACACTTGGCGTGGTGTTCACTATCCTTGGCGTGGTGTTCACTGCCCTTGGCATGTTGTTCACTACCCTTGGTTTGTTGTTCACTACCTCTGCGTGGTGTTTACTACCCTTGGCATGGTGTTCACTTCTCTTGATATGGTGTTCACTACCCTTGGCGTGGTGTTCACTACCTCTGGCATGGTGTTCACAACCCTTGGCATGGTGTTCACTACCCTTAGCATGGTATTCACTACCCTTGGCGTGGTGTTCACTACACTTTGCGTGGTGTTCACTACCCGTTGCGTGGTGTTCACTACCCTTGGAGAGGTATTCACGGCCCTTGACATGGTGTTCACTACCATTGACGTGGTGTTCACTACCCCTTTGTGTGGTGTTCACTCACCTTGGCGTGGTGTTGACTACCCTTAGCGAGGTGTTGACTACCCTTGGCGTGGTGTTCACTACACTTCGCGTTTTGTTCACTACCCTTAACGTGGTGTTCACTACCCTTGACGTCATGTTCACTACCCTTGGCGTGGTGTTCACTAAACTTAGCGTCATGTTCACTACCCTTGGCGTTGTGTTCACTACCCTTGGCTTGGTGTTGGAATTAATTAATGCTCCTGGGAGTATGGGTTCGAGTCACTTCTGGGGTTTTCAGAAGTTTTCTGGAAGTTTTCAGTTGCATATTGTCCTGGGGACCATTCAGGCTTGTTCGCATTTGTGTTCCTCACGTGTGCCCCAAAGATTGAGGTGATTTGGTAAAATGCTATGCCCAAGATTACTATCCGAGTGCCGGCGGTGGGGTGGTTCAAATAGCCTCGGCTATCACCTCATTTTGTCCGGTCGTGATGGTCAAGTGGATTAAGGCGTCTTGTACATACCAGTTGCGTTGCTCCTGGGAGTATGGGTTCGAGTCACTTCTGGGGTGTGAGTTTTCAGTTGCATATTGTCCTGGGGACCATTCAGGCTTGTTCGCATTTGTGTTCCTCACGTGTGCCCCAAAGAATGAGCTGATTTGGTAAAATGCTATGCCCAAGATTACTATCCGGGTGCCGGCGGTGGGGTGGTTCAAATAGCCTCGGCTATCACCTCATTTTGTCCGGTCGTGATGGTCAAGTGGATTAAGGCGTCTTGTACATACCAGTTGCGTTGCTCCTGGGAGTATGGGTTCGAGTCACTTCTGTGGTGTGAGTTTTCAGTTGCATATTGTCCTGGGGACCATTCAGGCTTGTTCGCATTTGTGTTCCTCACGTGTGCCCCAAAGAATGAGCTGATTTGGTAAAATGCTATGCCCAAGATTACTATCCGAGTGCCGGCGGTGGGGTGGTTCAAATAGCCTCGGCTATCACCTCATTTTGTCCGGTCGTGATGGTCAAGTGGATTAAGGCGTCTTGTACATACCAGTTGCGTTGCTCCTGGGAGTATGGGTTCGAGTCACTTCTGGGGTGTGAGTTTTCAGTTATATATATATATATATATATATATATATATATATATATATATATATATATATATATATATATATATATATATATATATATATATATATATATATATATATATATATGTCGTACCTAGTAGCCAGAACTCACTTCTCAGCCTACTATGCAAGGCCCGATTTGCCTAATAAGCAAAGTTTTCCTGAATTAATATATTTTCTCTAATTTTTTTCTTATGAAATGATAAAGCCACCCATTTCATTATGTATGAGGTCAATTTTTTTTAATCAAGTTAAAATTAACGTAGATATATGACCGAACCTAACCAACCCTACTTAACCTAACCTAACCTATCCTTGTAGGTTAGGTTAGGTAGCCGAAAAAGTTAGGTTAGGTTAGGTTAGGTAGGTTAGGTAGTCGAAAAACAATTAATTCATGAAAACTTGGCTTATTAGGCAAATCGGGCATTGTATAGTAGGTTGAGAAGTGCGTTCTGGCTACTAGGTACGACATATATATATATATATATATATATATATATATATATATATATATATATATATATATATATATATATATATATATATATATATATATATATATATATATATATGTCGTACCTAGTAGCCAGAACGCACTTCTCAACCTACTATACAATGCCCGATTTGCCTAATAAGCCAAGTTTTCATGAATTAATTGTTTTTCGACTACCTAACCTACCTAACCTAACCTAACCTAACTTTTTCGGCTTTTTCTATATTTTTATATATATAAATATATATATAAATATATATATATATATATATATATATATATATATATATATATATATATATATATATATATATATATATATATATGACAATGTCAGACCACGGAGGAAAAATGAAACAGGAATTTCCTTAAGTACTTTCGTATATTAAATACATCTTACCGTCAACGTATTTACCGTCAATACCGTCAACGTACTTACCGTCAATACCGTCAACGCAGACGGCCCAATGGGCCGTCTGCGTTGTCCAAGTATTGTACCTCACCTTACTTCACCACTCTCTCCTGCCTATTTATACCCATCACTCGATCTGTAAAATGACCTTCTGAAGATGTATTTAATATACGAAAGTACTTAAGGAAATTCCTGTTTCATTTTTCCTCCGTGGTCTGACATTGTCACATTCTTAATCACGTGTTTATTTTCGTGATATACACACACACATATATATATATATATATATATATATATATATATATATATATATATATATATATATATATATATATATATATATATATATATATATATATATATATATATATATATATATATATATATATATATATATATATATGTATATATATATATATATATATATATGTCGTACCTAATAGCCAGAACGCACTTCTCAGCCTACTATTCAAGGCCCGATTTGCCTAATAAGCCAAGTTTTCCTGAATTAATATATTTACTATAATATTTTTCTTATGAAATGATAACGCAACCCTTTTCTCTATGTATGAGGTCAATTTTTTTTTATTGGAGTTAAAATTAACGTAGATATATGACCGAACCTAACCAACCCTACCTAACCTAACCTAACCTATATTTATAGGTAAGGTTAGGTTAGGTAGCCAAAAAAAGCTAGGTTAGGTTAGGTTAGGTAGGTTAGGTAGACGAAAAAACATTAATTCATGAAAACTTGGCTTATTAGGCAAATCGGGCCTTGAATAGTAGGCTGAGAAGTGCGTTCTGGCTATTAGGTACGACATATATATATATATATATATATATATATATATATATATATATATATATATATATATATACATATATATTTGCTTTATTTGAACTTTGTTACAAAAAAGGAGTTACATATAGGTTACAAAGATGGTTCTCATAGACTGTCGAGTTCCTCCAGCTCCTAAGATGGCGGGCAGGAACCCTGGATGCAGTGCGCATTTCCCCTCTGTATCGCCACACTGAGGCGCTGGAAAAGTAAGCTGGCAGCTCTAGGGTCCCTTGTTGTTTCATTGAGCACAGAACCCAGTTCCTTCAAAAAACTGGTAGCACTTTTACTCCAGGCGCCGAGTGTCTCAGAAGCAATGGGGACAAAATATTGTGGTGATCCAGTTCTCTATACTTACGGGATTTGGCTGCTTCCCTGTGGGTGGCAGCGCCACCTGGTTGTGCAACACTGAGGTCAATGTAGGTGTTAGCCAGAATTGATACGCACGTGTAGTCCCGTACCAACTGCTTACCATTCTTCCAGGGGCTCACTGTGATACCATCCGGGCAACCAATAAGAGCATCAGAGTTACGGGGCGTTAGGTAACGGGGCTCTCTTTCAGCTAGGCATCCAGCTGTGGTGAGGCTCCTCTTGATGATGTCGTTAACTTCACTGTGCCTCGAGTGCCATCCCCCTGTGCTTTGGCAGAGTAGGCCATGGTGGCCGTACCTGTCAGCCACCACCTTGCCGCAAATACACCTGTATCTCGTGTGGATTGGGGCAGCAAGGCGGAGGGCCACAGCAATTCGGAGGGCGTGTGGTGTGAGATGCGTGCCAATGTCCGACATTGGGGTTACTAACAGGAAATCCCCTGCATGTGGGGCTGCTACTGCTGTGAGGCGAGCAATATCGTGTTGTGTTGTTGCAGCACCCAAGCACTCTGCAGCAACTTGGTCTACAATGGGGCCATCCCAGCTGGATTGCTTGTGGGTTTTTGGGGATGGTGGTTGAGGTGATGGACCTGCACGAGAGGCCCACTCTGTGGCACAGCGTGTAAAATTGGGATCATGTACACCTGCCAGCTGATGTAAGTGGGGCAGGTAGAATTTCCTTCACAAGGTCGTCGGATGCTGATAAGGAGGACAGGAAGGCTGGAACAGCGTTGTTGTTCGAACTCCGAGGCCCCCAAGTCTTACGGGAAGAGAGGCTTGTTTCCACTGTAGGTCATCAAGAGAGAGGTTAAGGGCTTTTTCTAGCATTGATTTCAGTAACCGGTCATACTCACTTAGTTTTTGGCTACTGTAAGATGGTGAACACCTCAGAAAGTAGGTTAACCTGGGGAGGGATAGACATCTGGTGATGAGGTAGAGTGCATCATGAGCATCAATATCCTCAATCCTCCCATCCATCCTCTTAAGGTCGGCAATTTTCTTATCAAGGACCTCATCAATGGCTTTCAACCCCAGGGGAGCTCCTAGGAGTGTGCTGTCTTCAGGTTTAGTTTTATGGATATTTGACAGAAGACCCCTCTATTCTCTCTACGATGCCCTGGTTGGAACATATTATTTCACATTTAGAAGGGTTCAGAGTGAGGCCTAAAACTGCACCTTGCTCTTGGATTTTTCTGATGTCCTCCAGAAGGGAGTCTTGGGAACCACCTAGGGTACCATCATCCAAGAACCAGATGTTAAGCTCGCTGGACAGGACCTCTGTGACTTGTTTGATGACTAAGCAGAAAAGGAGAGGAGCAAGGGGGTCACCCTGTTGGACGCCTTCTCGCGAGTCAATTTCATGTTCGCCAAAAAGTAGCTTAAGATCCATACTGTAGCATGAATGTACAAAAGGGTAGAGGGAAGGGAAATGACTATGAACCGCACGGAGTACAGCATCCCTCCGCACCAAATTGAAGGCATTTTTGAAATCTAACTTGATAAGGGCCTTTTCGTCTGTGATGTTGGCGATGAAGGCTCGAGCTGCATGGGCTGCCGCCTCACACCCTTGTGGAATGCCGAACCCGAGCTGTTTTGGCTTCAGCATGTTGGCCGCTGCATCACTAACTGTTCTTGCAGCTGCCTTTGCGACGAGACGCCGGAGAGAATTGCCCACAGCTATTGGCCTGATCCCTCCATCCTTTTTCTTTAGAGCACAGAGAGATGCTCCAAAAAAGATAGGTCTTATGGTCGCTGGTATGTTGCCAGCTAGACATGTGTTGGTGAATCTGAATAATTACACCAAGAGGTTCTTTGCAATGTCACCCAGTGCAGGGTTGAGCATTTGCTTGAGGTGGTTGCGTTTTAGTCCTGTGAACCCACCTCCTGATCCTGTTGGGAAGGACAAGGCTGCTTTATGGACCACAGATTCAGCCCCCCAGAGAGGTTCTGCTCCGGTAGCCCCCACTTGTACAATGTCGTCCTCACGCGGAGCCCTGGGTGGGTGTTTCTCCCTTAGGGCTTGAGCTGTTGCGGCATCTCTGTCGGCAATTGAGTCCTCACTGGTGATGACTCTTATTGCGCCAATAGTGTTTCCTTCTTCTATTTTCTTGGTGACTGATGTTCAGATTTTTGATGTCTCGGATATGCCACTGTTGCTCTTCCTGCCGTGGGTGTTTCTCGCGCGAGTGGGAAGGCGCACCTGGTTGTCCTCCCTGGGAAAATCATTTATAGGTTTGATGACTGAGGCAGCTAAGGTTTTGTCTCTCCTTGCAGGGGTGGCTAGACATATGTTGCCAAACATTAGGAGGTTGTGCCATGCTTGGGTCGTTCCAGGAGAGTCGTTGACCTTTCTCAGGAGGGCAGATAATTTGGCTACTGCATAGGGGCGGGCTGCTTTAGGGATGTGTTGCAAGGTTCTGGCTGATGTTGCTTTGATAGCTTCTAATAAATTTTCTGTGGGAATGAAGGTCTGGGAGGTGTTTTGCCTTACGGGCGGTGTGAGCTGTTGATTGGTGTTCTCCCTGGGAGGGCGCCCAGAACCCAAACACCTCGCTCCGTTGTGGTAATGATTGCGCACATTACCGTCACTCAACCGGATATAGCATACCTTGTCACACGTCTGACATCTGCCTTGTCTACCCCTGCTTGATGGCTCATCTTGGCTTGGAGAAGCCTGGCTGTCTGTTGAGAGCTGCGACATGGGCGGGCGCTGGGCGGGCGCTGGGCGGGAGGGTGGACGGCGGGTGGAGACTGGAGGGTGGGCGGCTGTTGGAGGCTGGGGGGATGATCAGCTGGCCGTGGCACATACTACTCAGATGAGTGCTGATACATATACCACCTCTATACAATGTGTGGGTATACACTCACTACACAATATGTGGGTATACATTGGGTGGGTGGGTGGCGTAGACACACATGGGAGCCTCCCGGGTTCTATGGGCGGGTGGCAAGGTGGCCTCGTGGGTGGGGAGGCGACGTGGTGGGATGGGGAAGGAGGGGGAGAGTAGGTTCTTCCCGGCATGGGCGCTAAGGGGAGAAGTTCTGTTTTTATTGCATATATCGACGTTTCAGCCGGATTAGAACGGTTTTACGTGTACATCTTCCATCAGTAATATAAACCGAAAATCAGGAATATTTTAGTTAATTTTAATGAAAACACATTAATTTTTATCATTTGTATTGGAAGCAACATCTTTATACGTCTTTTCTAGGGTCTAAAAAATACGAAACGTCGCTTTATGATTCGAAGTTAAAATCCTCAAATTTGGCATAATAATGACTTTCTCACGTTTTTCATGTAGTTTGATATTACGTAAATATATTCATTTTTAACAATATTTCGATACTATTTCATGTAGTATCACGATATGTGATTTGGCCTTCAAATCTCAGATTTTCGCATAATATTGCATTTTAAGCAAGTTTTCTTGCATTTTGTTTCGTACTAAAAATCATCGAATTCAGCAATATTTTGACGTTTATCATCCCCTTTTTCTTTATGTGATATAAACAAAATATCATCGAATTAGGCAATATTTTGCTGTTTTTCCACGTTTTGGTGAATTTTCAGTTTATTGCTATTAATTCATTAAATATACGATAAAATTGATGCAAACACATAATTGATTAGAAATTAACCTTAAACACTTCATTTCCAATCAACTATTTGTTTCTCGTTAAAATACTGAGTAAGATATTGGAAAGGGGAGAAGTTCTGTTTTTATTGCATATATCGACGTTCCAGCCGGATTAGAGCGGTTTTACGTGTACATCTTCCATCGGTAATATAAACGGAAAATCAGGAACATTTTAGTTAATTCTAATGAAAACACATTGATTTTTATCATTTGTATTTGAAACAACATTGTCATATGTCTTTTCTTGGATCTAAATAATACGAAACCTCGCTCTATGATTTGAAGTTAAAATCCTCAATTATGGTAATATAGTGACTTTTTTCACGTTATTCATGTAGTGTGATTTTACGTATATATATTCGTTTTTACCAATATTTCGATACTACTTCATGTTTTCTCACGATATGTGATTTGGCCTTCAAATCTCAGAATTTCGCAAATTTTGAATTTTTAAGCAAGTTTTCTTGCATTTTGTTTTGTACTAAAAATCATCGAATTTAGCAATATTTTGACCATTATCATCCCATTTTCCTTTATATGATTTAAACAAAATATCATCGAATTAGGCTGTTTTTCCACGTTTTTTTTGAATTTTCAGTTTTTTGTTATTAATTCATTAAATATACGATAAAAATTATGCAAACACATAATTGATCAGGAAATTACCTTAAATACTTCATTTCCAATCACCTATTTGTTTCTCGTTAAAATACTGAGTAAGATATTGACAAGGGGAGAAGTTCTGTTTTTATTGTATATATCGACGTTTCAGCCGGATTAGAACGGTTATACGTGTACATCTTCCATCGGAAATATAAACCGAAAATCAGGAACATTTTAGTTAATTTTAATGAAAACACATTGATTTTTATCAATAGTATTGGAAGCAACATCTTTATACGTCTTTTCTAGGGTCTAAAAAATACGAAACGTCGCTCTATGATTCGAAGTTAAAATCCTCAAATTTGGTATAATAATGACTTTTTTCACGTTTGTCATGAAGTTTGATATTACGTAAATATATTCATTTTTGCCAATATTTCGATACTATTTCATGTAGTAACACAATATGTGCTTTGGCCTTCAAATCTCGGATTTTCGCATAATATTGCATTTTAAGCAAGTTTTCTTGCATTTTGTTTCGTACTAAAAATCATCGAATTCAGCAATATTTTTACGTTTGTCATCCCCTTTTCCTTTATGTGATATAAACAAAATATCATTGAATTAGGCAATATTTTGCTGTTTTTCCACGTTTTTGTGAATTTTCAGTTTATTGCTATTAATTCATTAAATATACGATACAAATGATGCAAACACATAATTGATTAGAAATTAACCTTAAACACTTCATTTTCAATCAACTATTTATTTCTCGTTAAAATACTGAGTAAGATATTGGAAAGGGGAGAAGTTCTGTTTTTATTGCATATATCGACGTTTCAGCCGGATTAGAGCGGTTTTACGTGTACATCTTCCATCGGTAATATAAACGGAAAATCAGGAACATTTTACTTAATTCTAATGAAAACACATTGATTTTTATCATTTGTATTTGAAACAACATTGTCATATGTCTTTTCTTGGATCTAAATAATACGAAACCTCGCTCTATGATTTGAAGTTAAAATCCTCAAATATGGTAATAAAGTGACTTTTTTCACGTTATTCATGTAGTGTGATTTTACGTATATATATTCGTTTTTACCAATATTTCGATACTACTTCATGTTTTCTCACGATATGTGATTTGGCCTTCAAATCTCAGAATTTCGCAAATTTTGCATTTTTAAGCAAGTTTTCTTGCATTTTTTTGTACTAAAAATCATCAAATTTAGCAATATTTTGACCTTTATCATCCTTTTTTCCTTTATGTGATTTAAACAAAATATCGAATTAGGCAATATTTTACCGTTTTTCCATGTTTTTGTGAATTTTCAGTTTATTGTTATTATTTCATTAAATATACGAGAAAAATTATGCAAACACATAATTGATCAGAAAATAACCTTAAATACTTCATTTTCAATCATCTATTTGTTCCTCGTTAAAATACTGAGTAAGATATTTAAAAGGGGAGAAGTTCTGTTTTTATTGCATATATCAACGTTTCAGCCGGATTAGAACGGTTTTACGTGTACATCTTCCATCAGTAATATAAACCGAAAATCAGGAACATTTTAGTTAATTTTAATGAAAACACATTGATTTTTATCATTTGTATTGGAAGCAACATCTTTATACGTCTTTTCTAGGGTCTAAAAATACGAAACGTCGCTTTATGATTCGAAGTTAAAATCCTCAAATTTGGCATAATAATGACTTTTTCACGTTTTTCATGTAGTTTGATATTACGTAAATATATTCATTTTTACCAATATTTCGATACTATTTCATGTATATGAAATGTATATGTACATGTATATGATACTATTTCATTCTTGCAGGCACCTTCAGTTGCCTGCAAGAATGGCTCCAGACTCTTAATCATGGGCGATTTCAACCATGGAAATATAGAATGGGAGAATGGGGACCCACACGGAGGTGTAGATACATGGAGAGCTAAACTCTTGGAAGTGGCAACAAGGAACTTTCTGTGCCAACATGTCAAGGGACCCACAATAATCAGAGTCAATGACAAAACAGCTCGACTCGACCTGAATATTCACCTTGGCTGAGTCAGAAATAAGGGAAGTGAAATTTGAAGCCCCCATAGGAATGAGTGACCACAGTGTATTGACATTTGAGTATCTGGTGGTGGTAGAGTTAACCTGTCCAAGGAAGGGATTGGAAGATAAAAGACTAAATTACCGAAGAGGAAAATATGACGAAATAAGGAACTTCCTAATTAGAAAACAATAGGAAATAGAATTCAGAGAAAAGACTGTACAGCATATGATGGACTACGTCACCCAGAAGTGCATTCAGAAACTGAAACACATCCAGAAACTGCATTCAAGTTTATCCCGGCCCAAAAGGAGAAAAATGAAAAGCAACAGAAGAATTCATGGTTCAATCAAGAAAGTTAGGTAGCGAAGCAATTGAGTACAAGAACATGGAGAAACTACAGGAATAACAGAACACCAGAGAGCAGGGAGAAATGCCAGAAGGCCAGAAATGAGTACCTCAGAGTGAGGAGAGAAGCAGAGAGACAGTATGAAAATGACATTGCTAATAAAGCTAAGACCCAACCAAAACTGCTCCACAGCCACATCAGGAGAAAAACAGCAGTGAAGGAACAAGTGATGCAACAGAGTAAAAGGAAGAACAGATAAAGAAAGAATGACAAGGTGTGAGAAGACCTCAACAAGAGATTCCAGGAGGTCTTCTCAATAGAACAATAGTGCCCCTGCACTAAATGAGGGGGAGGCAAACCAAGCAAAATTGGAGGAATTTTACCTCACCAGTAATATGGTCAAAATGAATCTGTTGGAGCTGAATGAGACAAAGGCCGTTGGGTCTGATAGAATCTCACCGTGGATACTAAAAGAAGGTGCAGAAAAAC
Organism: Procambarus clarkii; assembly: GCF_040958095.1. Classification (NCBI taxonomy): domain Eukaryota; kingdom Metazoa; phylum Arthropoda; class Malacostraca; order Decapoda; family Cambaridae; genus Procambarus; species Procambarus clarkii. Next base: position 1,574,275 of record NC_091150.1, on the reverse strand, counting down.
TATGTGTGCCTCTCTCTGTGGGGCATAACAGGTCACTGGAAACAGGAGACCTACCGAAAGCTGGAAGACTGCAAATGTTGTCCAAATATACAAAAAGGGTGAAAGTTATGAGGCACTGAACTACAGGCCACTTTCCCTAACTAGTATACTATGCAAGGTGATGGACAAGATCGTGAGGAAAAAGCTCGTTGAACATTAGGTGGGAAATTGGCTTGTAACCAACTACCATCATGGATTCAGATATGGTAAATAGAGCCACACATCTTTAACAGAATTCTATGACCAAGCAACAAAAATTAGGCAAGAAAGACATGGGTGGGCAGACTGTATTTTCTTGAAATGTCAGAAAGGCTTTGATGCAGTTACCCCCCCCCCCCCAAAAAAAAAAAGGCTGTTACAAAAATTGGAGCAACAGCAAGGAGTATCTGAACTCATGATGCTAATAAACTACAAAGTATGTACAATGACCACAACACAGCAGTTACAACATCAGGATCTGCAGGTTGATACAAGAATTCAACCAACTACGAACCACTTAGTTTGATGAAAGGGAGCAGTAGAACAACAAAAGTACACTTACATCGCATCAGGCTTCGATACCCATGTGCATGGGAAATAGGCTTACAGGTTCCAGAAGATGAGAGGAAATGTCAACACTGTGGAGAAATGCCCGACAGACCACTGGATCATTATCTAACACAGTGCACAGTTACAAACCAATTATGATTTCAACTTAGATTCAACAGAGCAGAAGAAGTTGTTAAACACATATGGCAAAATCTTGCTGAAGCGACCATACGAGTCATAAATACTCATACTCCGCCCAAGTAAAACAGAAACAAACAACACTTAGTGGGCCATGATTTGAAGTTAAAATCCTCAAATATGGTTAAATAGTGACTTTTTTCACATTTTTCATGTAGTCTGATATTACGTAAATATATTAATTTTACCAATATTTCGATACTATTTCATGTAGTATCACGATATGTGATTTGGCCTTGAAATCTCAGAATTTCGCATAATATTGCACTTTAAGCAAGTTTTGTTGCATTTTGTTTCGTACGAAAAATCATCGAATTTAACAATATGTTGACGTTTATCATCCCCTTTTCCTTCATGTGATTTAAACAAAATATCATCGAATTAGGCAATATTTTGCCGTTTTCCACGTTTTTGTGAATTTTCAGTCCATTGGTATTAATTCATATATATACGATAAAAATTATGCAAACACATAATTGATTAGATAATAACCTTAAATACTTCATTGCAATCATCTATTTGTTTCTCGTTAAAATACTGAGTAAGATAATGAAAAGGGGAGAAGTTCGGTTTCTATTGCATATATCGACGTTTCAGCCGGATTAGAGCGGTTTTACGTCTACATCTTCCATCGGTAATATAAACGGAAAATCAGGAACATTTTAGTTAATTCTAATGAAAACACATTGATTTTTATCATTTGTATTGGAAACAACATTGTCATATATCTTTTCTTGGATCTAAATAATACGAAACCTCGCTCTATGATTTGAAGGTAAAATCCTCAAATATGGTAAAATAGTGACTTTTTCACGTTAATCATGTAGTTTGATATTACGCAAATATATTCATTTTTACCAATATTCCGATAGTATTTCATGTAGTATCACGATATGTGATTTGGCCTTCAAATCTCAGAATTTCGCATAATATTGCATTTTAAGCAAGTTTTCTTGCATTTTGTTTCGTACGAAAAATCATCGAATTTAGCAATATTTTGACGTTTATCATCTCCTTTTCCTTCATGTGATTTAAACAAAATATCATCGAATTAGGCAATATTTTGCCGTTTTTCCACGTTTTTGTGAATTTTCAGTCTATGGGTATTAATTCATTATATATACGATAAAAATGATGCAAACACATAATTGATTAGATAATTACCTTAAATACTTCATTTTCAATCAACTATTTGTTTCTCGATAAAATACTGAGTAAGATATTGAAAAGGGGAGAAGTTCTGTTTTTATTGCATATATCGACGTTTCAGCCGGAATAGAGCGACTTTCGTGTACATCTTCCATAGGTAATATAAACGGAAAATCAGGAACATTTTAGTTAATTCTAATGAAAACACATTGATTTATATCAATTGTATTGGAAGCAACATCTTTATACGTCTTTTCTACGGTCTAAAAAATACGAAACGTCGCTCTATGATCCGAAGTTAAAATCCTCAAATTTGGTATAATAATGACTTTTTTCACGTGTTTCATGCAGTTTGATATTACGTAAATATATTCATTTTTACCAATATTTCGATACTATTTCGTGTAGCATCACGATATGTGCTTTGGCCTTTAAATCTCGGATTTTCGCATAATATTGCATTTTAAGCAAGTTTTCTTGCATTTTGTTTCGTACTAAAAATCATCGAATTCAGCAATATTTTGACGTTCATCATCCCCTTTTCCTTTATGTGATATAAACAAAATATCATCGAATTAGGCAATATTTTGCTGTTTTTCCACGTTTTTGTGAATTTTCAGGTTATTGCTAATAATTCATTAAATATACGATAAAAATGATGCGTCGATATATGCAATAAAAACAGAATTTCTCCCCTTTCCAATATCTTACTCAGTATTTTAACGAGAAACAAATAGATGATTGAAAATGAAATATTTAAGGGTATTTTCTGATCAATTATGTGTTTGCATAATTTTTATCGTATATATAATGAATTAATAACAATAAACTGAAAATTCACAAAAACGTGGAAAAACGGCCTAATTCGATGATATTTTGTTTAAATCACATAAAAAAAGGGGATGATCAAGGTCAAAATATTGCTAAATTCAATGATTTTTAGTACAAAACAAAATGCAAGAAAACTTGCCTAAAAACGCAAAATTTCCAAAATTCTGAGATTTGAAGGCGAAATTACATATCGTGAGAAAACATAAAGTAGTATCGAAATATTGGTAAAAACGAATATATATATGTAAAATCACACTACATGAATAACGTGAAAAAGTCACTATATTACCATATTTGAGGATTTTAATTTCAAATCATAGAGCGAGGTTTCGTATTATTTAGATCCAAGAAAAGACATGTGACAATGTTGTTTCAAATACAAATGATAAAAATCAATGTGTTTTCATTAGAATTACCTAAAAGGTTCCTGATTTTCCGTTTATATTACCAATGGAAGATGTACACGTAAAACCACTCTAATCCGGCTGAAACGTCGATATATGCAACAAAAACAGAACTTCTCCCCTTTCCAATATCTTACTCAATATTTTAACGAGAAACAAATAGATGATTGAAAATAAAGTTGTTAAGGTTACTTTCTGATCAATTATGTGTTTGCATAATTGTTCTCGTATATTCAATGAAATAATAACATTAAACTGAAAATTCACAAAAACATGGAAAAACGGCCAAATATTGCCTAATTCGATATTTTGTTTAAATCACATAAAGGAAAAGGGGATGATAAAGGTCAAAATATTGCTAAATTCGATGATTTTTAGTACAAAACAAAATGCAAGAAATCTTGCTTAAAAATGAAAAAAATTTGCGAAAATCTGAGATTTGAAGGCCAAATCACATATCGTGATACTACATGTATAAACTGAAAATTCACAAAAACGTAGAAAAACAGCAAAATATTGTCTAATTCGATGATATTTTGTTTATATCACATTAAGGAAAAGGGGATGATAAACGTAAAAATATTGCGTAATTCGATGATTTTTAGTACGAAACAAAATGCAAGAAAACTTGCTTAAAATGCAATATTATGCGAAAATCCGAGATTTGAAGGCCAAAGCACATACCGTGATACTACATGAAATAGTATCGAAATATTGGTAAAAATGAATATATTTACGTAATATCAAACTACATGAAAACCGTGAAAAAAGTTATTATTATACCAAATTTGAGGATTTTAACTTCGAATCATAGAGCGACGTTTCGTATTTTTTAGACCCTAGAAAAGACGTATAAAGAGGTTGCTTCAAATACAAATGATAAAAATCAATGTGTTTTTATTAAAATAAAACACATAATTGATTAGAAATTAACCTTAAACACTTGTTTTTCAATCAACTTTTTGTTTCTCGTTAAAATACTGAGTAAGATATTGGAAAGGGAGAAGTTCTGTTTTTATTGCATATATCGACGTTTCAGCCGGAATAGAGCAATTTTCGTGTACATCTTCTATCGGTAATATAAACGGAAAATCAGGAACATTTTAGTTAATTCTAAAGAAAACAGATTGATTTTTATCATTTGTATTTGAAAAAAACACTGTCATATGTCTTTTCTTGGATCTAAATAATACGAAACCTCGCTCTATGATTTGAAGTTAAAATCTTCAAATATGGTAATATAGTGACTTTTTTCACGTTATTCATGTAGTCTGATATTCTTCGTTTTTACCAATATTTCGATACTACTTCATGTTTTCTCACGATATGTGATTTGGCCTTCAAATCTCAGAATTTCGCAAATTTTGCATTTTTATGCAAGTTTTCTTGCATTTTGTTTTGTACTGAAAATCATCGAATTTAGCAATATTTTGACTTTTATCATCCCCTTTTCCTTTATATGATTTAAACAAAATATCGAATTATGCAATATTTTGCCGTTTTTCCACGTTTTTGTGAATTTTCAGTTTATTGTTATTATTTCATTAAAAAAACGAGAACAATTATGCAAACACATAATTGATCAGAAAATAATCTTAAATACTTCATTTTCATACATCTATTTGTTTCTCGTTAAAATACTGAGTAAGATATCGAAAAGGGGAGAAGTTCTGTTTTCATTCCACATATCGACATTTCAGCCGGATTAGAACGGTTTTACGTGTACATCTTCCATCAGTAATATAAACCGAAAATCAGGAATATTTTAGTTAATTTTAATGAAAACACATTAAATGATTTTTATCATTTGTATTGGATGCAACATCTTTATACGTCTTTTCTAGGGTCTAAAAAATACGAAACGTCGCTTTATGATTCGAAGTTATAATCCTCAAATTTGGCATAATAATGACTTTCTCACGTTTTTCATGTAGTTTGATATTACGTAAATATATTCATTTTTACCAATATTTCGATACTATTTCATGTTGTATCACGATATGTGATTTGGCCTTCAAATCTCAGATTTTCGCATAATTTTGCATTTTAAGCAAGTTTTCTTGCATTTTGTTTCGTACTAAAAATCATCGAATTCAGCAATATTTTGACGTTTATCATCCCCTTTTTCTTTATGTGATATAAACAAAATATCATCGAATTAGGCAATATTTTGCTGTTTTTCCACGTTTTTGTGAATTTTCAATTTATTGCTATTATTTCATTAAATATACGATAAAAATGATGCAAACACATAATTGATTAGAAATTAACCTTAAACACTTCATTTTCAATCAACTATTTGTTTCTCGTTAAAATACTGAGTAAGATATTGGAAAGGGGAGAAGTTCTGTTTTTATTGCATATATCGACGTTTCAGCCGGATTAGAGCGGTTTTACGTGTACATCTTCCATCGGTAATATAAACGGAAAAACAGGAACATTTTAGTTAATTCTAATGAAAACACATTGATTTTTATCATTTGTATTTGAAACAACATTGTCATGTCTTTTCTTGGATCTAAATAATACGAAACCTCGCTCTATGATTTGAAGTTAAAATCCTCAAATATGGTAAAAGAGTGACTTTTTCACGTTATTCATGTAATGTGATTTTACGTATATATATTCGTTTTTACCAATATTTCGATACTACTTCATGTTTTCTCACGATATGTGATTTGGCCTTCAAATCTCAGAATTTCGCAAATTTTGCATTTTTAAGCAAGTTTTCTTGCATTTTGTTTTGTACTAAAAATCATCGAATTTAGCAATATTTTGACCTTTATCATCCCCTTTTCCTTTATGTGATTTAAACAAAAATATCGAATTAGGCAATATTTTACCGTTTTTCCATGTTTTTGTGAATTTTCAGTTTATTGTTATTATTTCATTAAATATACGAGAAAATTTATGCAAACACATAATTGATCAGAAAATAACCTTAAATACTTCATTTTCAATCATCTATTTGTTTCTCGTTAAAATACTGAGTAAGATATTTAAAAGGGGAGAAGTTCTGTTTTTATTGCATATATCAACGTTTCAGCCGGATTAGAACGGTTTTACGTGTACATCTTCCATCAGTAATATAAACCGAAAATCAGGAACATTTTAGTTAATTTTAATGAAAACACATTGATTTTTATCATTTGTATTGGAAGCAACATCTTTATACGTCTTTTCTTGGGTCTAAAAAATACGAAACGTCGCTTTATGATTCGAAGTTAAAATCCTCAAATTTGGCATAATAATGACTTTTTCACGTTTTTCATGTAGTTTGATATTACGTAAATATATTCATTTTTACCAATATTTCGATACTATTTCATGTATATGAAATGTATATGTACATGTATATGATACTATTTCATTCTTGCAGGCACCTTCAGTTGCCTGCAAGAATGGCTCCAGACTCTTAATCATGGGCGATTTCAACCATGGAAATATAGAATGGGAGAATGGGGACCCACACGGAGGTGTAGATACATGGAGAGCTAAACTCTTGGAAGTGGCAACAAGGAACTTTCTGTGCCAACATGTCAAGGGACCCACAATAATCAGAGTCAATGACAAAACAGCTCGACTCGACCTGAATATTCACCTTGACTGAGTCAGAAATAAGGGAAGTGAAATTTGAAGCCCCCATAGGAATGAGTGACCACAGTGTATTGACATTTGAGTATCTGGTGGAGGTAGAGTTAACCTGTCCAAGGAAGGGATTGGAAGATAAAAGACTAAATTACCGAAGAGGAAAATATGACGAAATAAGGAACTTCCTAATTAGAAAACAATAGGAAATAGAATTCAGAGAAAAGACTGTACAGCATATGATGGACTACGTCACCCAGAAGTGCATTCAGAAACTGAAACACATCCAGAAACTGCATTCAGGTTTATCCCGGCCCAAAAGGAGAAAAATGAAAAGCAACAGAAGAATTCATGGTTCAATCAAGAAAGTTAGGTAGCGAAGCAATTGAGTACAAGAACATGGAGAAACTACAGGAATAACAGAACACCAGAGAGCAGGGAGAAATACCAGAAGGCCAGAAATGAGTACCTCAGAGTGAGGAGAGAAGCAGAGAGACAGTATGAAAATGACATTGCTAATAAAGCTAAGACCCAACCAAAACTGCTCCACAGCCATATCAGGAGAAAAACAGCAGTGAAGGAACAAGTGATGCAACAGAGTAAAAGGAAGAACAGATAAAGAAAGAATGACAAGGAGGTGTGAGAAGACCTCAACAAGAGATTCCAGGAGGTCTTCTCAATAGAACAATAGTGCCCCTGCACTAAATGAGGGGGAGGCAAACCAAGCAAAATTGGAGGAATTTTACCTCACCAGTAATGTGGTCAAAATGAATCTGTTGGAGCTGAATGAGACAAAGGCCGTTGGGTCTGATAGAATCTCACCGTGGATACTAAAAGAAGGTGCAGAAAAACTATGTGTGCCTCTCTCTGTGGAGCATAACAGGTCACTGGAAACAGGAGACCTACCGAAAGCTGGAAGACTGCAAATGTTGTCCAAATATACAAAAAGGGTGAAAGTTATGAGGCACTGAACTACAGGCCACTTTCCCTAACTAGTATACTATGCAAGGTGATGGAGAAGATCGTGAGGAAAAAGCTCGTTGAGCATTAGGTGGGAAATTGGCTTGTAACCAACTACCATCATGGATTCAGATATGGTAAATAGAGCCACACATCTTTAACAGAATTCTATGACCAAGCAACAAAAATTAGGCAAGAAAGACATGGGTGGGTAGACTGTATTTTCTCTAAATGTCAGAAAGGCTTTGATGCAGTTACCCCCCCCCCCTACCCCAAAAAAAAAAGGCTGTTACAAAAATTGGAGCAACAGGAAGGAGTATCTGAACTCATGATGCTAATAAACTACAAAGTATGTACAATGACCACAACACAGCAGTTACAACATCAGGATCTGCAGGTTGATACAAGAATTCAACCAAATACGAACCACTTAGTTTGATGAAAGGGAGCAGTAGAACAACAAAAGTACACTTACATCGCATCAGGCTTGGATACCCATGTGCCTGGGAAATAGGCTTACAGGTTCCAGAAGATGAGAGGAAATGTCAACACTGTGGAGAAATGCCCGACAGACCACTGGATCATTATCTAACACAGTGCACAGTTACAAACCAATTATGATTTCAACTTAGATTCAACAGAGCAGAAGAAGTTGTTAAACACATATGGCAAAATCTTGCTGAAGCGACCATACGAGTCATAAATACTCATACTCCGCCCAAGTAAAACAGAAACAAACAACACTTAGTGGGCCATGATTTGAAGTAAAAATCCTCAAATATGGTTAAATAGTGACTTTTTTCACGTTTTTCATGTAGTTTGATATTACGTAAATATATTCATTTTTACCAATATTTCGATACTATTTCATGTAGTATCACGATATGTGATTTGGCCTTGAAATCTCAGAATTTCGCATAATATTGCACTTTAAGCAAGTTTTCTTGCATTTTGTTTCGTACGAAAAATCATCGAATTTAGCAATATGTTGACGTTTATCATCCCCTTTTCCTTCATGTGATTTAAACAAAATATCATCGAATTAGGCAATATTTTGACGTTTTCCACGTTTTTGTGAATTTTCAGTCCATGGGTATTAATTCATATATATACGATAAAAATGATGCAAACACATAATTGATTAGATAATAACCTTAAATACTTCATTGCAATCATCTATTTGTTTCTCGTTAAAATACTGAGTAAGATATTGAAAAGGGGAGAAGTTCGGTTTTTATTGCATATATCGACGTTTCAGCCGGATTAGAGCGGTTTTACGTCTACATCTTCCATCGGTAATATAAACGGAAAATCAGGAACATTTTAGTTAATTCTAATGAAAACACATTGATTTTTATCATTTGTATTGGAAACAACATTGTCATATGTCTTTTCTTGGATCTAAATAATACGAAACCTCGCTCTATGATTTGAAGGTAAAATCCTCAAATATGGTAAAATAGTGACTTTTTCACGTTAATCATGTAGTTTGATATTACGCAAATATATTCATTTTTACCAATATTCCGATACTATTTCATGTAGTATCACGATATGTGATTTGGTCTTCAAATCTCAGAATTTCGCATAATATTGCATTTTAAGCAAGTTTTCTTGCATTTTGTTTCGTACGAAAAATCATCGAATTTAGCAATATGTTGACGTTTATCATCCCCTTTTCCTTCATGTGATTTTAACAAAATATCATCGAATTAGGCAATATTTTGCCGTTTTCCACGTTTTTGTGAATTTTCAGTCCATGGGTATTAATTCATATATATACGATAAAAATTATGCAAATACATAATTGATTAGATAATAACCTTAAATACTTCATTGCAATCATCTATTTGTTTCTCGTTAAAATACTGAGTAAGATAATGAAAAGGGGAGAAGTTCGGTTTCTATTGCATATATCGACGTTTCAGCCGGATTAGAGCGGTTTTACGTCTACATCTTCCATCGGTAATATAAACGGAAAATCAGGAACATTTTAGTTAATTGTAATGAAAACACATTGATTTTTATCATTTGTATTGGAAACAACATTGTCATATATCTTTTCTTGGATCTAAATAATACGAAACCTCGCTCTATGATTTGAAGGTAAAATCCTCAAATATGGTAAAATAGTGACTTTTTCACGTTAATCATGTAGTTTGATATTACGCAAATATATTCATTTTTACCAATATTCCGATAGTATTTCATGTAGTATCACGATATGTGATTTGGCCTTCAAATCTCAGAATTTCGCATAATATTGCATTTTAAGCAAGTTTTCTTGCATTTTGTTTCGTACGAAAAATCATCGAATTTAGCAATATTTTGACGTTTATCATCTCCTTTTCCTTCATGTGATTTAAACAAAATATCATCGAATTAGGCAATATTTTGCCGTTTTTCCACGTTTTTGGGAATTTTCAGTCTATGGGTATTAATTCATTATATATACGATAAAAATGATGCAAACACATAATTGATTTGATAATTACCTTAAATACTTCATTTTCAATCAACTATTTGTTTCTCGTTAAAATACTAAGTAAGATATTGAAAAGGGGAGAAGTTCTGTTTTTATTGCATATATCGACGTTTCAGCCGGAATAGAGCGATTTTCGTGTACATCTTCCATAGGTAATATAAACGGAAAATCAGGAACATTTTAGTTAATTCTAATGAAAACACATTGATTTATATCATTTGTATTAGAAACAACATTGTCATATTTCTTTTCTTGGATCAAAATAATACGAAACCTAGCTCTATGATTTGAAGTTAAAATCCTCAAATATGGTTAAATAGTGACTTTTTCATGTTTTTCATGTAGTTTGATATTACGTAAATATATTCATTTTTCCAATATTTCGATACTATTTCATGTAGTATCACGATATGTGATTTGGCATTCAAATCTCAGAATTTCGCATAATACTGCATTTTAAGCAAGTTTTCTAGCATTTTGTTTCGTACGAAAAATCATCGAATTTAGCAATATTTGAAGTTTATAATCCCCTTTTCCTTTATGTGATTTAAACAAAATATCATCGAATTAGGCAATATTTTGCCGTTTTCCACGTTTTTGTGAATTTTCAGTCCATGGGTATTAATTCATATATATACGATAAAAATGATGCAAACACATAATTGATTAGATAATAACCTTAAATACTTCATTTTCAATTAACTATTTCTTTCTCGTTAAAATACTGAGTAAGATATTGAAAGGGGGAGAAGTTCTGTTTTTATTGCATATATCGACGTTTCAGCCGGAGTAGAGCGATTTTTGTGTACATCTTCCATAGGTAATATAAATGGAAAATCAGGAACATTTTAGTTAATTCTAATGAAAACACATTGATTTTTATCATTTGTATTGGAAACAACATGGTCATGTCTTTTCTTGGATCTAAATAATACGAAACCTCGCTCTATGATTTGAAGTTAAAATCCTCAAATATGGTTAAATAGTGACTTTTTTCACGTTTTTCATGTAGTTTGATATTACGTAAATATATTTATTATTACCAATATTTCGATACTATTTCATGTAGTATCACGATATGTGATTTGGCCTTCAAATCTCAGAATTTCGTATAATATTGCATTTTTAGCAAGTTTTCTTACATTTTGTTTCGTACGAAAAATCATCATATTTAGCAATATGTTGACGTTTATCATCCCCTTTTCCTTCATGTGATTTAAACAAAATAATTTCGAATTAGGCAATATTTTGCCGTTTTCCACGTTTTTGTGAATTTTCCGTCCATGGGTATTAATTCATATATATACGATAAAAATGATGCAAACACATAATTGATTAGATAATAACCTTAAATACTTCATTTTCAATCATCTATTTGTTTCTCGTTAAAATACTGAGTAAGATATTGAAAAGGGGAGAAGTTCGGTTTTTATTGCATATATCGACGTTTCAGCCGGATTAGAGCGGTTTTACGTGTACATCTTCCCTCGTTAATATAAACGGAAAATCAAGAACATTATAGTTAATTCTAATGAAAACACATTGTTTTTTATCATTTGTATTGGAAACAACATTGTCATATGTCTTTTCTTGGAACAAAATAATACGAAACCTCGTTCTATGATTTGAAGTTGAAATCCTCAAATATGATTAAATAGTGACTTTTTTCACGTTTTTCATGTAGTTTGATATTACGTATACGTATATTACGATAAAAATCCTCATATATGGTAAAATAGTGAATTGTTCAAGTTAATCATGTAGTTTGATATTACGCAAATATATTCATTTTTACCAATATTCCGATACTATTTCATGTAGTATCACGATATGTGATTTGGCCTTCAAATCTCAGAATTTCGCATAATATTGCATTTTAAGCAAGTTTTCTTGCATTTTGTTTCGTACGAATAATCATCGAATTTAGCAATATTTTGACGATTATCATCTCCTTTTCCTTCATGGGATTTAAACAAAATATCATCGAATTAGGCAATATTTTGCCGTTTTCCACGTTTTTGTGAATTTTCCGTCCATGGGTATTAATTCATTATATATACGATAAAATTGATGCAAACACATAATTGATTAGATAATAACCTTAAATACATCATTTTCAATCATCTATTTGTTTCTCGTTAAAATACTGAGTAAGATATTGAAAAGAGGAGAAGTACGGTTTTTATTGCATATATCGACGTTTCAGCCGGATTAGAGCGGTTTTACGTGTACATCTTCTCTCGTTAATATAAACGGAAAATCAAGAACATTATAGTTAATTCTAATGAAAACACATTGTTTTTTATCATTTGTATTGGAAACAACATTGTCATATGTCTTTTCTTGGAACTAAATAATACGAAACCTCGCTCTATGATTTAAAGGTAAAATCCTCATGTATGGTAAAATAGTGACTTTTTCACGTTAATCATGTAGTTGATATTACGCAAATATATTCATTTTTACCAATATTTCGATACTATTTCATGTAGTATCAAGATATGTGATTTGGCCTTCAAATCTCAGAATTTCGCATAATATTACATTTTAAGCAGGTATTCTTGCATTTTGTTTCGTACGAAAAATCATCGAATTTAGCAATATTTTGACGTTTATCATCCCATTTTCCTTTATTTGATTTAAACAAAATATCATCGAATTAGGCAATATTTTGCCGTTTTTCTACGTTTTTGTGAATTTTCAGTCCATGGGTACTAATTCATTATATATACGATAAAAATGATGCAAACACATAATTGATTAGATAATAACTTTAAATACTTCATTGCAATCATCTATTTGTTTCTCGTTAAAATACTGAGTAGGATATTGAAAAGGGGAGAAGTTCGGTTTTTATTGCATATATCGACGTTTCAGCCGGATTAGAGCGGTTTTACGTGTACATCTTCCATAGATAATATAAACGGAAAATCAGGAACATTTTAGTTAATTCTAATGAAAACACATTGATTTTTATTATTTGTATTGGAAACAACATTGTCATATGTCTTTTCTTGGATCTAAATAATACGAAACCTCGCTCTATGATTTGAAGGTAAAATCCTCAAATATGGTAAAATAGTGACTTTTCACGTTAATCATGTAGTTTGATATTAGGCAAATATATTCATTTTTACCAATATTCCGATACTATTTCATGTAGTATCACTATATGTGATTTGGCCTTCAAATCTCAGAATTTCGCATAATATTGCATTTTAAGCAAGTTTTACTTGCATTTTGTTTCGTACGAAAAATCATCGAATTTATCAATATTTTGACGTTTATCATCCCCTTTTCCTTTATGTGATTTAAACAAAATATCATCGAATTAGACAATATTTTGCCGCTTTTCCACATTTTGGTGAATTTTCAGTTTATGGGTATTAATTCATTATATATACGATAAAAATGATGCAAACACATAATTGATTAGATAATAACCTTAAATACTTCATTACAATCATCTATTTGTTTCTCGTTAAAATACTGAGTAAGATATTGAAAAGGGGAGAAGTTCAGTTTTTATTGCATATATCGACGTTTCAGCCGGATTAGAGCGGTTTTTCGTGTACATCTTCCATCGGTAATATAAACGGAAAATTAGGAACATTTTAGTTAATTCTAATGAAAACACTTTGATTTTTATCATTTGTATTGGAAACAACATTGTCATATGTCTTTTGTTGGATCAAAATAATACGAAACCTCGCTCTATGATTTGAAGTTAAAATCCTCAAATATGGTTAAATAGTGACTTTTTTCACCTTTTTCATGTAGTTTGATATTACGTAAATATATTCATTTTTACCAATATTTCGATACTATTTCATGTAGTATCACGATATGTGATTTGGCCTTCAAATCTCAGAATTTCGCATAATATTGCATTTTAAGCAAGTTTTCTTGCATTTTGTTTCGTACGAAAAATCATCGAATTTAGCAATATTTTGACGGTTATCATCTCCTTTTCCTTCATGTGATTTAAACAAAATATCATCGAATTAGGCAATATTTTGCCGTTTTCCACGTTTTTGTGAATTTTCCGTCCATGGTTAATAATTCATATATATACGATAAAAATGATGCAAACACATAATTGATTAGATCGGTTAAAATGCTTCATTTGCAATCATCTATTTGTTTCTCGATAAAATACTGAGTAAGATATTGAAAAGGGGAGAAGTTCGGTTTTTATTGCATATATCGACATTTCAGCCGGATTAGAGGGGTTTTACGTGTACATCTTCCCTCGTTAATATAAACAGAAAATCAAGAACATTTTAGTTAATTCTAATGAAAACATATTGGTTTTTTATCATTTGTATTGGAAACAACATTGTCATATGTCTTTTCTTGGAATCTAAATAATACGAAACCTCGCTCTATGATTTGAAGGTAAATCCTCAATATGGTAAAATAGTGACTTTTTTCACGTTAATCATGTAGTTTGATATTACGCAAATATATTCATTTTTACCAATATTTCGATACTATTTCATGTAGTATCAAGATATGTGATTTGGCCTTCAAATCTCAGAATTTCGCATAATATTACATTTTAAGCAAGTATTCTTGCATTTTGTTTCGTACGAAAAATCATCGAATTTAGCAATATTTTGACGTTTATCATCCCATTTTCCTTATTTGATTTAAACAAAATATCATCGAATTAGGCAATATTTTGCCGTTTTTCCACGTTTTTGTGAATTTTCAGTCCATTGGTATTAATTCATTATATATACGATAAAAATGATGCAAACACATAATTGATTAGATAATAACCTTAAATACTTCATTTTCAATCAACTATTTGTTTCTCTTTAAAATACTGAGTAAGATATTGAAAGGTTAGTAGTTCTGTTTTTATTGCATATATCGACGTTTCAGCCGGAATAGAGCGATTTTACGTGTACATCTTCCATCGGTAATATAAACGGAAAATCAGGAACATTTTAGTTAATTCTAATGAAAACACATTGGATTTTTATCATTTGTATTGGAAACAACATTGTCATATGTCTTTTCTTGGATCTAAATAATACGAAACCTCGCTCTATGATTTGAAGGTTAAAATCCTCATATATGGTAATATAGTGAATTTTTCACGTTTATCATGTAGTGTGATATTACGTAAATATATTAAATGTTTATACCAATATTCCGATACTATTTCATATAGTATCACGATATGTGATTTGGCCTTCAAATCTCAGAATGTCGCATAATATTGCATTTTAAGCAAGTTTTCTTGCATTTGTTTCTTACGAAAAATCATCGAATTTAGCAATATTTTGAAGTTTATCAGCCCCTTTTCCTCTATTTGATATAAACAAAATATCATCGAATTAGGCAATATTTTGCCGTTTTTCCACTTTTTTGTGAATTTTCAGTTTATGGTAGTATTATATATACGATAAAAATGATGCTAAACACATAATTGATTAAATAATAACCTTAAATACTTTATTTTCAATCAACTATTTCTTTCTCGTTAAATACTGAGTAAGATATTGAAAAGGGGGAGAAGTTCTGATTTTATTGCATATATCGACGTTTCAGCCGGAATTAGAGCGGTTTTACGTGTACATCTTCCATCGGTAATATAAACGGAAAATCAGGAACATTTTAGTTAAATCTAATGAAAACAGCATTGATTTTTATCATTTGTATTGGAAACAACATTGTCATATGTCTTTTCTTGGAATCTAAATAATACGAAACCTCGCTCTATGATTTGAAGTTAAAATCCTCAAATATGGTTAAATAGTGACTTTTTTCACGTTTTTCATGTAGTTTGATATTACGTAAATATATTCATTTTTCACCAATATTTCGATACTATTTCATGTAGTATCACGATATGTGATTTTGCCTTGAAATCTCAGAATTTCGCATAATATTGCATTTTAAGCAAGTTTTCTTGTATTTTGTTTCGTACGAAAAATCATCGAATTTAGCAATATTTTGACGTTTATTCATCTCCATTTCCTTCATGTGATTAAACAAAATATTATCTAATTAGGCAATATTTTGCCGTTTTCCACGTTTTTGTGAATTTTCAGTCTATGGGTATTAATTCATTATATATACGATAAAAATGATGCAAACACATAATTGATTAGATAATAACCTTAAATACTTTATTTTCAATCAACTATTTGTTTCTCGTTAAAATATTGAGTAAGATATTGAAAAGGGGAGAAGTTCTGTTTTTATTGCATACATCGACGTTTCAGCCGGAATAGAGCAAGTTTTCGTAGTACATCTTCCATCGGTAATATAAACGGAAAATCAGGAATCATTTTAGTTAATTCTAATGAAAACACATTGATTTTTATCATTTGTATTGGAAACAACATTGTCATATGTCTTTTCTTGGATCTAAATAATACGAAACCTCGCTCTATGATTTGAAGTTAAAATCCTCAAATATGGTTAAATAGTGACTTTTTCACGTTTTTCATGTAGTTTGATATTACGTAAATATATTAATTTTTACCAATATTTCGATACTATTTCATGTAGTATCACGATATGTGATTTGGCCTTCAAATCTCAGAATTTCGCATAATATTGCATTTTAAGCAAGTTTTCTTGCATTTTGTTTCGTACGAAAAATCATCGAATTTAGCAATATTTTGACGTTTATCATCCCCTTTTCCTTCATGTGATTTAAACAAAATATCATCGAATTAGGCAATATTTTGCCGTTTTCCACGTTTTGTGAATATTCCGTCCATGGGTATTAATTCATATATATTCGATAAAAATGATGCAAACACATAATTGATTAGATAATAACCTTAAATACTTCATTTTCAATCATCTATTTGTTTCTCGTTAAAATACTGAGTAAGATATTGAAAAGGGGAGAAGTTCGGTTCATTCGTTTGCCTTTTTCGGGTAGAAGGTAGACACAGTAGTCGCTTCTGTATATATTTATTGACTGAGATTAGCAAGGTATATATCTGCCTAGCCGAGGTCCTTCTACTCTGAGTCTGTGAGGATAACTGCGGCTGCTGGGAGCATGCTGATGCTCCTCTGTCTGGCATGACGTCAGAGGCCTACTCGCCTGTGATTGGTTACATTTCAACTGACAGAATTTGAGTATAACTACCGCTCGGACACGCTACCAAGTCGACGTCCCTTGTCGACAAGCTCTGGCTAGCTATATAGTTACAATGATACTGAAAGGACCTCGGTGGCATTCAATAATGGCTTACATGTGAAATTTGCATAATAATACATTGAAAGAAGATCAGGTGTGCGTAATACTAACAACTCGGCATATATGCACCAAAAAAAAATTCATGATAATAGGTGATAATCATGGTAACAATTCTTTGATTAAACCAGAGTATTAAGAACATGTGTATGTCTACTGATCAGATATGAACAATACAACTCAAGGTATTGCCTAAACAAAATTATTAACATGTGTCAATGGCATGTGCTTGAAAACCATACAAAATTAAACAATTATTAGCATTAATGGAACAAAGTTCTGACCTAACAACCACAATTGAATTTCAAGATAGATAATGATTTTTTTTTTCCTCTTTTTTTTTTTTTCTTTTTTTTCTGAAATATACAATATATTTACAAGACCAATGTACAATATATATAATGTGCAATATATTTACAAGCATATACAAGACCTGGATCAAGAAGACTAACATCTGCGTGATAGCAGTCAGGATTCACTGGCCACAATGTGGTTGCTAGGACAATAATAACTCCTTATGACAAGCACTGTAAAAATACAAATGGTAGTAGACTTAACAATGGCATCTAATTTATAACAAAATAAAGTTGAGAAAAACTATACATTATATATAATGGTAATAATAAGACACATGTGGTAGAAATACTGCAAATGAGTTTTTTTTTTTTTTCAAAACAACAGAATAACTGCAGAGTGCACTCAATTATAAATTCTACGGATATCTACACCTAGCTCATCCAGAGCACTATACAACTCTGGCTCTGACTGAAGGTCCGGAACAGGTGAAACTTCATGCGACAAACTATCATCTTGAGAGATATCCTCGTTAACATCTAGCCAATGGACATGTGGTGAGTGCACGGTTGAAACTGAGAGGTCTAGATCTAAGATTATAATTGCTAGTATGGGGTTGCTGAACATCCAGTGGTCTGTCAACCACAGAAGGTGGTGTCCGAGTAGGAGTATCTGTCTGGGTAAGTTCATTGTCATCTTCCTCATCAGTCTCGTCAACAGTCATTTTAGCTAACTTCATGTGGTCTAAATGTTCATTTATATACTCTCCTGTTAACAAGTTCTTAAGTCTGTATTTGTTACCTTTAATAAGCTCGATTACCTTATATGGACCCAAAAATTTCTTAGTTAACTTGTACATAGGACCAGACCTGTGTTGGTTAAGTATCATTACTACAGATCCAATAGTTATTTTACTGGGTTTAGCTTCGTGCATTCCTTGCTAGAGTGAACTCGGCTGTTGCTTTGGACAGTTGTTCTCGTATTTTCTTGAATACTAGTTGCATTTGTCTACGCTTCACTTGAACAAAATCATCTACGTTATATAAGGGAGTAGGAGGTACGTTAATCAATTCATTAGGGAGGATCTTATCTGTACCATTAAGAATAGCGTGAGGTGTGTCACCAGTAGAAACATTAATTGAAGAATTTATAGCACACTGAATTAAGGGTATAAAATCATCCCAATTGTTGTTATCAAAATTCAACGTGACTCTCAAGGCATCTAACACTTTCCTGTTAGTACGTTCAGCTAGTCCATTACTTGCCGGATGATAAGGCATGAATGCTACATTTTTTGATGTTATATAAATCACACAAGCTAGTTAGAATACTATTACTGAATTCTGGTACCATTATCTGAAAGGATTACTTTAGGCATACTATATCTACAAATTATTTGGTCATGGAATGCGCTGGCTATGGTTTCTGCTGTTTTGTTCGGGATAGGAACTAGTTCGCAAAACCGTGAAAAATTATCGACCATTACAAGCAAATGTTTGTTCCCTTTCTCTGTTTCCGCTAAATTTGTCAATAAATCCATCGATATTCGTTCCCAAGGAGCTTTAGTTGCTGGGTACACCTGAATTGGATTAGGTCCTGAAACATGTCCCTTGTGCTGTAAACAAGTTAAACATCTGTCAACATAATGAGCAATCTCCTTAGCCATTTTTGGCCAAAAATATTTCAATCGACCTTGTTGGAGTGTACGATCCTTTCCTGGATGTGCACTTGCAGGAGCATCATGGATAATTTTTAACACAGTTGGTACCAAGACAGCTGGAACAACTAACTGACAACATTTCCTCGGGGCTGTCCCTAGCTTTACTACTCTACACAGTAAATTGTCCAACATAACTAGTTCTTTCAATGGTACTGGCGGTTTATGAATCGGGCGAGTGTCTTGCTTAGTCAAAAATTTAATGACGGGTGCCCATATGGGGTCTTGTCTTTGTTCCGTTTCTACTACTGTAGCATCTAATGCTGGGTAATTTAACTGAATCGCAGCTACGTGTCGAGAAAACGCATCGGCTACAACATTTTGCTTTCCTGGAATATATCCAAATGTGGGATTGAATACTTGAATTGTGAGCAAATATCTAGCAAACTTTCCAACTGGATTCTTATTTTTGAACAAGGGAATTAATGGTTGGTGATCTGTAAGAACATGAACTGGGTAATTATAAATTGTATCCTTGAAATGTTTAAGTGCCCAAACAACTGCCAAGGCTTCTCGTTCTGTTGCACTATAATTTTTCTCTTCTTTGGATAAATGTGCGGCTAGCATAAGCTATTGCGTGATCTCTGTGACCTTCTGCTTGAAGTAATGCAGCACCTAGACCTATGTCACTAGCATCTGTAACCAACGTAAAAGGTTTAGAAAAATCTGGGTACCTAAGGACAGGTGACGAAATCAAGGCTGCTTTGAGTTTTTTGAATGACTGATCCTGGGCCTCTCCCCAAACAAAGGGTTCATCTTTTCTTTGCAACTTGTAAAGCGGAGCGGCTATAATAGAGAATCCAGCAATAAATGAACGATAAAATCCTACAAGACCTGTGAACTGTCTTACGGCTTCTGCGGTACGAGGTGTTGGAAAATCACGGGCAGCAATAATTTTTGATTCATTCAATGTAATACCTGAAGGTGTAACTGTATGACCTAGGAAATTAATCTTTTGCTTTAAAAATGAACATTTTGCAAGCTTTATTTTTAAATTAGCTTCAGCGAGCTTTGCAAGTACTTTCTCAAGGTTCTGGAAATGAGTCTGAACATCTTGCGACATGATTATGAGATCATCAAGGTAAACTAGAAGAGTACTTCCTATCAATCTACGAAATAGATTTGTCATGAGCCGTGAAAAGGTTATTGGACTACTACGCAAACCAAACGGCATTCTTTTGAAATGAAAATGACCACTGGGAGTACTAAAGGCTGTCAATTGTTTACTTTCCTCATCAAGGGGGATTTGCCAGAATCCCTGCAACAAATCTAACGTTGAGAATACTTTGTTTCGACCAATACTTTGCAACAAATCATTTAGAACTGGAAGTGGGAAACGATCAGGTATTGTTACTCTGTTAAGCTTGCGATAATCGATTACAGGTCTCCAAGTCCCATCTCGCTTTGGTACAAGAATCAATGGAGCGTTCCATGGCGAATTACTCGATTCAATTACATCACTCTGTAACATTTCTTCTACAAGTCTATCTGCTTCTGCTCTCTGAGAATGGGGAAGTCGGTAAGCTGGTACATAAATAGGCGTAGTTCCTTGTTCAAGGGGAATTTTATGTGTAATAAGAGGAGTGAGACCTAATTTTTCTCCTGGTAGAGCAACAACAGCTCTATTCTTGTTCAAAATTTTCAAAAGCTGAGCCACAGAGTCAGGAAAATCAGTAGGACTGAGGTGTTGCGCTTGCACCTCTGGCTGAGATCCCTGTTCTCCTGGTGTGAGTGTACAAACAGTATGATCCATGGAGACATCATCCACAACTCGCACCGGTAACGAGTAATGGGCAAAATCTACAACATGGGTACCCGACTGGAGATGGATATCGGCATTACTAGTGTTTGTGATAAATAAGTGTAACAGTACCATCCTGCACTGTGTGCCAGGAGGGTTCAACAAATGTACCATTCACTTTACATGTTTCACTTTCCGCAATCACATCCGACAACTCAGGCACTCCCTGAACCTTAACTCTTATTCTGGTGAGAGAATGAGGGTGTAACACAGTGTCAGTAGCCGTGGAACCACTGACTTCAGAGATGGAAGCAGCCAGGCGAGCGAGACAACGAGAATCCGTTAGGGCGTCCCCTTCCAGAAAGTCCCGATACTCATTCTCCTTAACAACTGCACAACTACTATGCTTCAATCGAGTGCCTGTTTTCTCGGGTATGCTACCACGACAATGATCTGACAAACCTACGCTTGCAAGGCGGGTGTCAACAAAATTAACATAATCTGATTGAAGGTTGAACTCGTGCCCTGTCGATACATGCTACACAAGGGTATGACATGGTCTTTGATACTTATGTTCCAACGATGGGGAAACAATGCAATATTTTCATCAATCATGGTGTACAGACCTAAGAGAATGTCTCCAGGAAAATGAATAATGTCAACAACTAAACATGTTATAGACAATGTGACATCATTGAACTTGAGTGGGAGGTCAATTTCACCCTGAACTTTTACTTTATTTCCTGAAATACCACTTAGAAAAGGTATGTGTGACTGTTTTAAAATAGTAGGGTGCATACTTTCAATGTCTCTAAGAGCTGAGGGCTTGACAATATTAATTTTTGCACCTGAGTCAAGAAAAACTTTTAAAACTCTACCATGTACAATGGCTGATACAAGGGGACCATCACTTGAGACTGGACAAGTTACTATTTTTGACTTATGTTGTCTGGGATATCTGTGTCTTGTTTGTGTCAAATTTACTGTGGATCCGTCAACATCTACAACTGGTCTAGAGTCAGTGTCCTCCTCTGTCAAGTGTCCAAATCTATTTTGGGTAGCTACTGAATACACAGGGAGGGCACTAGGATTGGCTAGCTTGAATTGGTTAGCGGATGGCCTTGGGGGTTTCCCGACGACATGGAGTGAACATTCTGAGCTCCAGCATTCTGTGACTGAGCATTATAATTTGAAGTTGCATTATAGCTGGGCTGGGAGTTGTAATTACGAGAGTTCTGATAATGTCATGGACGCTGTGAGCCTCGCCAAGACTGACCATGGGAGTTACGAGGTGGAGATGTCCTTTGCCTAGCTCTACAATCCGCAGTGTGGTGACCAACTTGTTTATGGTACGTGCAATATGGAAGCCTAGAATGATTAGATTGATGAGGGGGCCGAGAGAATTGTCTAGGAGGTGATGATCTAGGGGCGGACCAACAGTCCCTTGCAAGGTGGTTACTCTTACCACAATGCCAACATGAGGGAGTGGATGGTTGTGGACTATGGCGTTTCGGCATTTTATGAGGCGGCGAATTTGACTGGGGGCTACGAGCATGGGTACGCTTCTGCGACCAAGAGTTTTGAGAATTTGTGGGAGGATGCTGAGAGCTTGTGACTACATTTACAGCATCAGAGGGTGGCAACAGTTGAGCACTTCGGGGAGCTAGTTTATCTGCGGCATTGTTAATAGCCTCAAATACTTCACCAATTTCATGTTTAACACCAAAATTTTGTTGCTCAACGATTGGTTTTGTATGCTCGGGGGCAAAATGCATTAAAGTACCAAATGCTATCATTTTGGCCATAGCCTCAGGGGACAGATTATTGTCTTTATCTAACCAAGTCGAATTATTCATAGCAGAAACTAAGGCATACAGATACTGATCGAGACGGCTAGTAAACGCATTAAACGATTCACCAGGCTGCATGGTGGCATTGGCAATTTTCTTGACTAACCTATATGGGTCAAGGTCTCCTTTATTAACAAAGCGACGGCGAAAGAAATCCTTAAATTCAGGCCAAGACTGGAGGCTAACAATGGCTTTCTCATCAACAACAAAACGTGCATCACCTTTGGTTGTGTCCACGGCTGACCGTGCAATTGCTAAGTATTCGGCATCAGTAGGCTTAGAAAAACGTGCAACTGTTTTCGCTTCAACCTTACTAAACCATGATTCTAATAAACGCGATTCCCCAGCAAAAAGAGGAATAGCCATTTCCTGAGCTGATCTCTGGCCATTGGGACGAGCAACTGTTCCCATTGATTCTGAAGGGGTTTCAACAGTGGTAGGCATTGTCACAGCCGTGGAAGTAATATTTGAACGCAGATTATAATTAAGTGCACCTGGCATCAGAAATAGTATACACAAAAATAAACACAAAAAATATCAACTTGGCTAAAGTAAAAATGGCAGAAATAAAATTATTAAATTGGGCTAGGCAAGAAAATAATTAAGAACAAGCAATTGTAAACTAAATTTAGCAATCTTTCATTAAAAAAATGACTGGAATTAGATGTATGTAAATTAATTAAACCAGACTAAGCACAGCAATTGAGAATATAAAAACTGGAAGTGCAATTGCAAAATTTCATTAAAAAGATTCAACACAACAAGTGGCAATGCAAGAAATATGGATGTAGCACATAAACTGGACACAGGAATGTATATAACTGCTAGAAACAATTATTTCTTACTTCTCTCGCCTTTGAATTCAGTAATGACACTAGTAACAATTAATGAATAATGGAATCATATGCAGGGAATATTGAAATGTCTCAGAGAACTGTGGGCCTCTGGAGTACTAAACCGGCTCCAATATTTAACAAGTCACTGAAAGATTAATTCATAAGATATTTTGGATATATTTACGTTAAACCTCATTAAATCATAGCACACGATATCTTAGCTCATATTTACTTAACTCAGGGCTGCAGGATTTGCAATATAACAGTGGCCAAAACGAAAAACGGTGACCAGACGTGTGAAGAGGACCATGTGAGGGCTTGTTTACAAACTGGTGCGATGGCAGCGCTCCTGGCGGCGGTGGCGCGAAACTCAGGGACCCCACACTGTTGATGCTGGAAGTGCGAAGATAAATTCTGACGACGACGATATTACGACGATGTCGATGGAGAAACACGATTGGGAGGCAGGAGTTCACACAAAATGATGTAGCAGGGGCTGGTGGCGAGGTGTGAGCTTAGAGGGAGGCGAGGCGTGGCGACACTAGTCAAACAATTGCAGTCCACCAAATATTCTCAAGGAACAATACAGTACATACGATGCTCAGTTGATAGTTGCGACGATGATTGACCACGATTTCAGTAGCTTGAACACTCACAAAGCTTAGATACTGTCAGCTTGGGCGGTGGTGGGTGCAGGTGGTTCCCACGTGGTGGCGCGAGATTCAAAAATGGCTGGCGCGGAAGCTTCCTTCCTCCTCACTGATGAATGAGCGTTCTCACAGGAAAATATTGACCCTTACTTCGGAAACGTTGGCCTGGAGTAGTGGTTGATGGCAGGACCCCGGTCTGGCACAATATTTGATGCGTGGGTGGCAGGATGGCGGCTTATGGCGGTGGCGGTGGCGGCGGCTGGAACACGAGGCGATGCTGGGTACTTGAACTTTTGTTTCCAGAAAAAAATTTCTGGGTCCCACTGCTGCTACCAGTATTCGTTTGCCTTGTTCGGGTAGAAGGTAGACACAGTAGTCGCTTCTGTATATATTTATTGACTGAGATTGCAAGGTATATATCTGCCTAGCCGAGGTCCTTCTACTCTGAGCCTGTGAGGATAACTGCGGCTGCTGGGAGCATGCTTGATGCTCCTCTGTCTGGCATGACGTCAGAGGCCTACTTGCCTGTGATTGGTTACATTTCAACTGACAGAATTTTGAGTATAACACGTTCGGGGCGACCAAGTGCGTGGTTCCTGGTCACGCGGTCCGACCTGCCTCAGTTTACTACAGCTGTCCGCTTAGTGACGATCGCACCAATAAGAAATTCCGCGTTTGTGGTGATTTTTTTAATTTTGAACTCTAAAGGAATTATTATATATCACACCATGAGTCCCAGGAAAGTCAGTGGTACGGCTTAATATATGAGACCAAACGTAAGAATGACCATACAGCAGAAACAAGAGATCATTAGTAAATATAAAGATAGTGTGCATATGAAAATATGAAGTGTATGTAGTGTGTACATACACTATCACTACCATCACCACCACACACTACCACCACACACTACCACCACCACCACCCACCACTACACACTATCCCCAACACCTCACATTACAAACACCACCACACACTATCACCACCACCACACACTTCAACAACCACCGCAAATTACAACCACCCCCACCACACTACCACCATCACACACTTTCGCCAACACCACCATCACACACTACCACTACCACACCTTACCACCACCACCACCACCACACACTACCACCACCACCACACATTACAACCACCATAACTCACTACCACCACCTCACACTACCACCTCCACGACACACGACAACCACCAGCATGACATACTACCACCACCACCACACTCTATAACCACAAACATACACTACCACCACCACACACTACCACCACCACCACCACACACAACCACCACCACCACACATTTCAACCACCAAAACACACTACCACCTCCACCACACTCTATACCCACAAACATACACTACCACCACCACACACTACCACCACCACCACACACAACCACCACCACCACACACTACCACCACCACCACACACAACCACCACCACCACACACAACCACCACCACCACACATTTCAACCACCAACACACACTACCACCACCACCTCACATTACAACCACCATAACACACTACCACCTCCACCACACACTGCCACCACCACCACACACTTCCACCTCCTCCACACACGACAACCACCACCATCGCACACTACCACCACCACCATACACTACAACAAACACCACACACTACCACCACCACCATACACTACAACAAACACCACACACTGCCACCACTACCACACACTTCCACCTTCTCCACACACGACAACCACCACCATCACACACTACCACCACCACCATACACTTCAACAAACACCACACACTACCACCACCACCTCCACACATTACCACTGTAACACCACTATGACAGGGAGCTGTAACACCCATGACCCCCCCCCCCCTAGAGTTCTCACCAGGAAAGTCTTTTCCAAGAGGTCAGCCCAGATGACCTCTGGATTATCTTGTATGTTGATTAAAAAATTCCTGGGTTACTCTTAGTCAGCTAGTTTCTAGTATGTAATATTTCATGATACTCTTGTCAAATATTGCAATGGATTTAGACCCCAGATTCTAATGTGTAAACATCCATGGATCTCCCCCTTTTAGCCAGGTCAGAGGTCAGCCACACTTGTAATTAATAATTCCTCTCCTAAACAGTGTA
>NC_091150.1:1492854-1547154 GCF_040958095.1 Procambarus clarkii | reverse complement strand
TCGAAGTTAAAATCTTCAAATTTGGTATAATAATGACTTTTTTCACGTTTTTCATGTAGTTTGATATTACGTAAATATATTAATTTTTACCAATATTTCGATACTATTTCATGTAGTATCACGATATGTGATTTGGGTTTCAAATCTCAGATTTTCGCATAATATTGCATTTTAAGCAAGTTTTCTTGCATTTTGTTTCTTACTAAAAATCATCTAATTCAGCAATATTTTGACGTTTATCATCCCCTTTTCCTTTTTGTGATATAAACAAAATATCATCGAATTAGGCAATATTTTGCTGTTTTTCCATGTTTTTGTGAATTTTCAGTTTATTGCTATTACTTCATTAAATATACGATAAAAATGATGCAAACATGTAATTGATTAGAAATTAACCTTAAACACTTCATTTTCAATCAACTATTTGTTTCTCGGTAAAATACAGAGTAAGATATTGGAAAGGGGAGAACTTCTGTTTTTATTGCATATATCGACGTTTTAGCCTGATTAGAGCGGTTTTACGTGAACATCTTCCATCGGTAATATAAACGGAAAAACAGGAACATTTTAGTTAATTCTAATGAAAATACATTGATTTTTATCATTTGTATTTGAAACAACATTGTCATATGTCTTTTCTTGGATCTAAATAATACGAAACCTCGCTCTATGATTTGAAGTTAAAATCCTCAAATATGGTAATAAAGTGACTTTTTTCACGTTATTCATTGTGTGATTTTACGTATATATATTCGTTTTTACCAATATTTCGATACTACTTCATGTTTTCTTAAGATATGTGATTTCGTCTTCAAATCTCAGAATTTCGCAAATTTTGCATTTTAAGCAAGTTTTTTGCATTTTGTTTTGTACTAAAAATCATCGAATTTAGCAATATTTTGACCATTATCATCCCCTTTTCCTTTATGTGATTTAAACAAAATATCATTGAATTAGGCCGTTTTTCCACGTTTTTGTGAATTTTCAGTTTATTATTATTAATTCATTAAATATACGATAAAAATTATGCAAACACATAATTGATCAGAAAATAACCTTAAATACTTCATTTTCAATCATCTATTTGTTTCTCGTTAAAATACTGAGTAAGATATTAAAAAGGGGAGAAGTTCTGTTTTTATTGCATATATCGACGTTTCAGCTGGATTAGAACGGTTTTACGTGTACATCTTCCATCGGTAATATAAACCGAAAATCAGGAACATTTTAGTTAATTTTTATGAAAGCACATTGATTTTTATCATTTGTATTGGAAGCAACATCTTTATACATCTTTTCTAAGGTCTAAAAAATACGAAACGTCGCTCAATGATTCGAAGTTAAAATCTTCAAATTTGGTATAATAATGACTTTTTTCACGTTTTTCATGTAGTTTGATATTACGTAAATATATTCATTTTTACCAATATTTCGATACTATTTCATGTAGTATCACGATATGTGATTTGGCCTTCAAATCTCAGATTTTCGCATAATATTGCATTTTAAGCAAGTTTTCTTGCATTTTGTTTCGTACTAAAAATCATCTAATTCAGCAATATTTTGACGTTTATCATCCCCTTTTCGTTTTTGTGATATAAAAAAAATATCATCGAATTAGGCAATATTTTGCTGTTTTTCCATTTTTTTGTGAATTTTCAGTTTATTGCTATTAATTCATTAAATATACGATAAAAATGATGCAAACATATAATTGATTAG
Organism: Procambarus clarkii; assembly: GCF_040958095.1. Taxonomy (NCBI): domain Eukaryota; kingdom Metazoa; phylum Arthropoda; class Malacostraca; order Decapoda; family Cambaridae; genus Procambarus; species Procambarus clarkii. The sequence goes on along the minus strand of NC_091150.1, from coordinate 1,545,432 downwards.
AAATTAACCTTAAACACTTCATTTTCAATCAACTATTTGTTTCTCGGTAAAATACAGAGTAAGATATTGGAAAGGGGAGAAGTTCTGTTTTTATTGCATATATCGAAGTTTCAGCCTGATTAGAGCGGTTTTACGTGAACATCTTCCATCGGTAATATAAACGGAAAAACAGGAACATTTTAGTTAATTCTAATGAAAATACATTGATTTTTATCATTTGTATTTGAAACAACATTGTCATATGTCTTTTCTTGGATCTAAATAATACGAAACCTCGCTCTATGATTTGAAGTTAAAATCTTCAAATATGGTAATAAAGTGACTTTTTTCACGTTATTCATAGTGTGATTTTACGTATATATATTCGTTTTTACCAATATTTCGATACTACTTCATGTTTTCTGAAGATATGTGATTTCGCCTTCAAATCTCAGAATTTTGCAAATTTTGCATTTTAAGCAAGTTTTCTTGCATTTTGTTTTGTACTAAAAATCATCGAATTTAGCAATATTTTGACCATTATCATCCCCTTTTCCTTTATGTGATTTAAACAAAATATCATTGAATTAGGCCGTTTTTCCACGTTTTTGTAAATTTTCAGTTTATTGTTATTAATTCATTAAATATTCAATAAAAATTTTGCAAACACATAATTGATCAGAAAATAACCTTAAATACTTCATTTTCAATCATCTATTTGTTTCTCGTTAAAATACTGAGTAAGATATTTAAAAGGGGAGAAGTTCTGTTTTTATTGCATATATCGACGTTTCAGCTGGATTAGAACGGTTTTACGTGTACATCTTCCATTGGTAATATAAACCGAAAATCAGGAACATTTTAGTTAATTTTAATGAAAGCACATTGATTTTTATCATTTGTATTGGAAGCAACATCTTTATACATCTTTTCTTGGGTCTAAAAAATACGAAACGTCGCTCTATGATTCGAAGTTAAAATCTTCAAATTTGGTATAATAATGACTTTTTTCACGTTTTTCATGTAGTTTGATATTACGTAAATATATTAATTTTTACCAATATTTCGATACTATTTCATGTAGTATCACGATATGTGATTTGGGTTTCAAATCTCAGATTTTCGCATAATATTGCATTTTAAGCAAGTTTTCTTACATTTTGTTTCTTACTAAAAATCATCTAATTCAGCAATATTTTGACGTTTATCATCCCCTTTTCCTTTTTGTGATATAAACAAAATATCATCGAATTAGGCAATATTTTGCTGTTTTTCCATGTTTTTGTGAATTTTCAGTTTATTGCTATTACTTCATTAAATATACGATAAAAATGATGCAAACATGTAATTGATTAGAAATTAACCTTAAACACTTCATTTTCAATCAACTATTTGTTTCTCGGTAAAATACAGAGTAAGATATTGGAAAGGGGAGAACTTCTGTTTTTATTGCATATATCGACGTTTTAGCCTGATTAGAGCGGTTTTACGTGAACATCTTCCATCGGTAATATAAACGGAAAAACAGGAACATTTTAGTTAATTCTAATGAAAATACATTGATTTTTATCATTTGTATTTGAAACAACATTGTCATATGTCTTTTCTTGGATCTAAATAATACGAAACCTCGCTCTATGATTTGAAGTTAAAATCCTCAAATATGGTAATAAAGTGACTTTTTTCACGTTATTCATTGTGTGATTTTACGTATATATATTCATTTTTACCAATATTTCGATACTACTTCATGTTTTCTTAAGATATGTGATTTCGTCTTCAAATCTCAGAATTTCGCAAATTTTGCATTTTAAGCAAGTTTTTTGCATTTTGTTTTGTACTAAAAATCATCGAATTTAGCAATATTTTGACCATTATCATCCCCTTTTCCTTTATGTGATTTAAACAAAATATCATTGAATTAGGCCGTTTTTCCACGTTTTTGTGAATTTTCAGTTTATTATTATTAATTCATTAAATATACGATAAAAATTATGCAAACACATAATTGATCAGAAAATAACCTTAAATACTTCATTTTCAATCATCTATTTGTTTCTCGTTAAAATACTGAGTAAGATATTAAAAAGGGGAGAAGTTCTGTTTTTATTGCATATATCGACGTTTCAGCTGGATTAGAACGGTTTTACGTGTACATCTTCTATCGGTAATATAAACCGAAAATCAGGAACATTTTAGTTAATTTTTATGAAAGCACATTGATTTTTATCATTTGTATTGGAAGCAACATCTTTATACATCTTTTCTAAGGTCTAAAAAATACGAAACGTCGCTCAATGATTCGAAGTTAAAATCTTCAAATTTGGTATAATAATGACTTTTTTCACGTTTTTCATGTAGTTTGATATTACGTAAATATATTCATTTTTACCAATATTTCGATACTATTTCATGTAGTATCACGATATGTGATTTGGCCTTCAAATCTCAGATTTTCGCATAATATTGCATTTTAAGCAAGTTTTCTTGCATTTTGTTTCGTACTAAAAATCATCTAATTCAGCAATATTTTGACGTTTATCATCCCCTTTTCGTTTTTGTGATATAAAAAAAATATCATCGAATTAGGCAATATTTTGCTGTTTTTCCATTTTTTTGTGAATTTTCAGTTTATTGCTATTAATTCATTAAATATACGATAAAAATGATGCAAACATATAATTGATTAGAAATTAACCTTAAACACTTCATTTTCAATCAACTATTTGTTTCTCGGTAAAATACAGAGTAAGATATTGGAAAGGGGAGAAGTTCTGTTTTTATTGCATATATCGAAGTTTCAGCCTGATTAGAGCGGTTTTACGTGAACATCTTCCATCGGTAATATAAACGGAAAAACAGGAACATTTTAGTTAATTCTAATGAAAATACATTGATTTTTATCATTTGTATTTGAAACAACATTGTCATATGTCTTTTCTTGGATCTAAATAATACGAAACCTCGCTCTATGATTTGAAGTTAAAATCTTCAAATATGGTAATAAAGTGACTTTTTTCACGTTATTCATAGTGTGATTTTACGTATATATATTCGTTTTTACCAATATTTCGATACTACTTCATGTTTTCTGAAGATATGTGATTTCGCCTTCAAATCTCAGAATTTTGCAAATTTTGCATTTTAAGCAAGTTTTCTTGCATTTTGTTTTGTACTAAAAATCATCGAATTTAGCAATATTTTGACCATTATCATCCCCTTTTCCTTTATGTGATTTAAACAAAATATCATTGAATTAGGCCGTTTTTCCACGTTTTTGTAAATTTTCAGTTTATTGTTATTAATTCATTAAATATTCAATAAAAATTTTGCAAACACATAATTGATCAGAAAATAACCTTAAATACTTCATTTTCAATCATCTATTTGTTTCTCGTTAAAATACTGAGTAAGATATTTAAAAGGGGAGAAGTTCTGTTTTTATTGCATATATCGACGTTTCAGCTGGATTAGAACGGTTTTACGTGTACATCTTCCATTGGTAATATAAACCGAAAATCAGGAACATTTTAGTTAATTTTAATGAAAGCACATTGATTTTTATCATTTGTATTGGAAGTAACATCTTTATACATCTTTTCTTGGGTCTAAAAAAAATACGAAACGTCGCTCTATGATTCGAAGTTAAAATCTTCAAATTTGGTATAATAATGACTTTTTTCACGTTTTTCATGTAGTTTGATATTACGTAAATATATTCATTTTTACCAATATTTCGATACTATTTCATGTAGTATCACGATATGTGATTTGGCCTTCAAATCTCAGATTTTCGCATAATATTGCATTTTAAGCAAGTTTTCTTGCATTTTGTTTCGTACTAAAAATCATCTAATTCAGCAATATTTTGACGTTTATCATGCCCTTTTTCTTTTTGTGATATAAACAAAATATCATCGAATTAGGCAATATTTTGCTGTTTTTCCATGTTTTTGTGAATTTTCAGTTTATTGCTATTAATTCATTAAATATACGATAAAAATGATGCAAACATATAATTGATTAGAAATTAACCTTAAACACTTCATTTTCAATCAACTATTTGTTTCTCGGTAAAATACAGAGTAAGATATTGGAAAGGGGAGAAGTTCTGTTTTTATTGCATATATCGACGTTTCAGCCTGATAAGAGCGGTTTTACGTGAACATCTTCCATCGGTAATATAAACGGAAAAACAGGAATATTTTAGTTAATTCTAATGAAAACACATTGATTTTTATCATTTGTATTTGAAACAACATTGTCATATGTCTTTTCTTGGATCTAAATAATACGAAACCTCGCTCTTTGATTTGAAGTTAAAATCCTCAAATATGGTAATAAAGTGACTTTTTTCACGTTATTCATAGTGTGATTTTACGTATATATATTCGTTTTTACCAATATTTCGATACTACTTCATGTTTTCTTAAGATATGTGATTTCGTCTTCAAATCTCAGAATTTTGCAAATTTTGCATTTTAAGCAAGTTTTCTTGCATTTTGTTTTGTACTAAAAATCATCGAATTTAGCAATATTTTGACCATTATCATCCCCTTTTCCTTTATGTGATTTAAACAAAATATCATTGAATTAGGCTGTTTTTCCACGTTTTTGTGAATTTTCAGTTTATTGTTCTTAATTCATTAAATATACGATAAAAATTATGCAAACACATAATTGATCAGAAAATAACCTTAAATACTTCATTTTCAATCATCTATTTGTTTCTCGTTAAAATACTGAGTAAGATATTTAAAAGGGGAGAAGTTCTGTTTTTATTGCATATATCGACGTTTCAGCTGGATTAGAACGGTTTTACGTGTACATCTTCCATTGGTAATATAAACCGAAAATCAGGAACATTTTAGTTAATTTTAATGAAAGCACATTGATTTTTATCATTTGTATTGGAAGCAACATCTTTATACATCTTTTCTAGGGTCTAAAAAATACGAAACGTCGCTCTATGATTCGAAGTTAAAATCTTCAAATTTGGTATAATAATGACTTTTTTCACGTTTTTCATGTAGTTTGATATTACGTAAATATATTAATTTTTACCAATATTTCGATACTATTTCATGTAGTATCACGATATGTGATTTGGGTTTCAAATCTCAGATTTTCGCTTAATATTGCATTTTAAGCAAGTTTTCTTGCATTTTGTTTCTTACTAAAAATCATCTAATTCAGCAATATTTTGACGTTTATCATCCCCTTTTCCTTTTTGTGATATAAACAAAATATCATCGAATTAGGCAATATTTTGCTGTTTTTCCATGTTTTTGTGAATTTTCAGTTTATTGCTATTACTTCATTAAATATACGATAAAAATGATGCAAACATGTAATTGATTAGAAATTAACCTTAAACACTTCATTTTCAATCAACTATTTGTTTCTCGGTAAAATACAGAGTAAGATATTGGAAAGGGGAGAACTTCTGTTTTTATTGCATATATCGACGTTTTAGCCTGATTAGAGCGGTTTTACGTGAACATCTTCCATCGGTAATATAAACGGAAAAACAGGAACATTTTAGTTAATTCTAATGAAAATACATTGATTTTTATCATTTGTATTTGAAACAACATTGTCATATGTCTTTTCTTGGATCTAAATAATACGAAACCTCGCTCTATGATTTGAAGTTAAAATCCTCAAATATGGTAATAAAGTGACTTTTTTCACGTTATTCATTGTGTGATTTTACGTATATATATTCGTTTTTACCAATATTTCGATACTACTTCATGTTTTCTTAAGATATGTGATTTCGTCTTCAAATCTCAGAATTTCGCAAATTTTGCATTTTAAGCAAGTTTTTTGCATTTTGTTTTGTACTAAAAATCATCGAATTTAGCAATATTTTGACCATTATCATCCCCTTTTCCTTTATGTGATTTAAACAAAATATCATTGAATTAGGCCGTTTTTCCACGTTTTTGTGAATTTTCAGTTTATTATTATTAATTCATTAAATATACGATAAAAATTATGCAAACACATAATTGATCAGAAAATAACCTTAAATACTTCATTTTCAATCATCTATTTGTTTCTCGTTAAAATACTGAGTAAGATATTAAAAAGGGGAGAAGTTCTGTTTTTATTGCATATATCGACGTTTCAGCTGGATTAGAACGGTTTTACGTGTACATCTTCCATCGGTAATATAAACCGAAAATCAGGAACATTTTAGTTAATTTTTATGAAAGCACATTGATTTTTATCATTTGTATTGGAAGCAACATCTTTATACATCTTTTCTAAGGTCTAAAAAATACGAAACGTCGCTCAATGATTCGAAGTTAAAATCTTCAAATTTGGTATAATAATGACTTTTTTCACGTTTTTCATGTAGTTTGATATTACGTAAATATATTCATTTTTACCAATATTTCGATACTATTTCATGTAGTATCACGATATGTGATTTGGCCTTCAAATCTCAGATTTTCGCATAATATTGCATTTTAAGCAAGTTTTCTTGCATTTTGTTTCGTACTAAAAATCATCTAATTCAGCAATATTTTGACGTTTATCATCCCCTTTTCGTTTTTGTGATATAAAAAAAATATCATCGAATTAGGCAATATTTTGCTGTTTTTCCATTTTTTTGTGAATTTTCAGTTTATTGCTATTAATTCATTAAATATACGATAAAAATGATGCAAACATATAATTGATTAGAAATTAACCTTAAACACTTCATTTTCAATCAACTATTTGTTTCTCGGTAAAATACAGAGTAAGATATTGGAAAGGGGAGAAGTTCTGTTTTTATTGCATATATCGAAGTTTCAGCCTGATTAGAGCGGTTTTACGTGAACATCTTCCATCGGTAATATAAACGGAAAAACAGGAACATTTTAGTTAATTCTAATGAAAATACATTGATTTTTATCATTTGTATTTGAAACAACATTGTCATATGTCTTTTCTTGGATCTAAATAATACGAAACCTCGCTCTATGATTTGAAGTTAAAATCTTCAAATATGGTAATAAAGTGACTTTTTTCACGTTATTCATAGTGTGATTTTACGTATATATATTCGTTTTTACCAATATTTCGATACTACTTCATGTTTTCTTAAGATATGTGATTTCGTCTTCAAATCTCAGAATTTTGCAAATTTTGCATTTTAAGCAAGTTTTCTTGCATTTTGTTTTGTACTAAAAATCATCGAATTTAGCAATATTTTGACCATTATCATCCCCTTTTCCTTTATGTGATTTAAACAAAATATCATTGAATTAGGCTGTTTTTCCACGTTTTTGTGAATTTTCAGTTTATTGTTCTTAATTCATTAAATATACGATAAAAATTATGCAAACACATAATTGATCAGAAAATAACCTTAAATACTTCATTTTCAATCATCTATTTGTTTCTCGTTAAAATACTGAGTAAGATATTTAAAAGGGGAGAAGTTCTGTTTTTATTGCATATATCGACGTTTCAGCTGGATTAGAACGGTTTTACGTGTACATCTTCCATTGGTAATATAAACCGAAAATCAGGAACATTTTAGTTAATTTTAATGAAAGCACATTGATTTTTATCATTTGTATTGGAAGCAACATCTTTATACATCTTTTCTAGGGTCTAAAAAATACGAAACGTCGCTCTATGATTCGAAGTTAAAATCTTCAAATTTGGTATAATAATGACTTTTTTCACGTTTTTCATGTAGTTTGATATTACGTAAATATATTAATTTTTACCAATATTTCGATACTATTTCATGTAGTATCACGATATGTGATTTGGGTTTCAAATCTCAGATTTTCGCTTAATATTGCATTTTAAGCAAGTTTTCTTGCATTTTGTTTCTTACTAAAAATCATCTAATTCAGCAATATTTTGACGTTTATCATCCCCTTTTCCTTTTTGTGATATAAACAAAATATCATCGAATTAGGCAATATTTTGCTGTTTTTCCATGTTTTTGTGAATTTTCAGTTTATTGCTATTACTTCATTAAATATACGATAAAAATGATGCAAACATGTAATTGATTAGAAATTAACCTTAAACACTTCATTTTCAATCAACTATTTGTTTCTCGGTAAAATACAGAGTAAGATATTGGAAAGGGGAGAACTTCTGTTTTTATTGCATATATCGACGTTTTAGCCTGATTAGAGCGGTTTTACGTGAACATCTTCCATCGGTAATATAAACGGAAAAACAGGAACATTTTAGTTAATTCTAATGAAAATACATTGATTTTTATCATTTGTATTTGAAACAACATTGTCATATGTCTTTTCTTGGATCTAAATAATACGAAACCTCGCTCTATGATTTGAAGTTAAAATCCTCAAATATGGTAATAAAGTGACTTTTTTCACGTTATTCATTGTGTGATTTTACGTATATATATTCGTTTTTACCAATATTTCGATACTACTTCATGTTTTCTTAAGATATGTGATTTCGTCTTCAAATCTCAGAATTTCGCAAATTTTGCATTTTAAGCAAGTTTTTTGCATTTTGTTTTGTACTAAAAATCATCGAATTTAGCAATATTTTGACCATTATCATCCCCTTTTCCTTTATGTGATTTAAACAAAATATCATTGAATTAGGCCGTTTTTCCACGTTTTTGTGAATTTTCAGTTTATTATTATTAATTCATTAAATATACGATAAAAATTATGCAAACACATAATTGATCAGAAAATAACCTTAAATACTTCATTTTCAATCATCTATTTGTTTCTCGTTAAAATACTGAGTAAGATATTAAAAAGGGGAGAAGTTCTGTTTTTATTGCATATATCGACGTTTCAGCTGGATTAGAACGGTTTTACGTGTACATCTTCCATCGGTAATATAAACCAAAAATCAGGAACATTTTAGTTAATTTTTATGAAAGCACATTGATTTTTATCATTTGTATTGGAAGCAACATCTTTATACATCTTTTCTAAGGTCTAAAAAATACGAAACGTCGCTCAATGATTCGAAGTTAAAATCTTCAAATTTGGTATAATAATGACTTTTTTCACGTTTTTCATGTAGTTTGATATTACGTAAATATATTCATTTTTACCAATATTTCGATACTATTTCATGTAGTATCACGATATGTGATTTGGCCTTCAAATCTCAGATTTTCGCATAATATTGCATTTTAAGCAAGTTTTCTTGCATTTTGTTTCGTACTAAAAATCATCTAATTCAGCAATATTTTGACGTTTATCATCCCCTTTTCGTTTTTGTGATATAAAAAAAATATCATCGAATTAGGCAATATTTTGCTGTTTTTTCCATTTTTTTGTGAATTTTCAGTTTATTGCTATTAATTCATTAAATATACGATAAAAATGATGCAAACATATAATTGATTAGAAATTAACCTTAAACACTTCATTTTCAATCAACTATTTGTTTCTCGGTAAAATACAGAGTAAGATATTGGAAAGGGGAGAAGTTCTGTTTTTATTGCATATATCGAAGTTTCAGCCTGATTAGAGCGGTTTTACGTGAACATCTTCCATCGGTAATATAAACGGAAAAACAGGAACATTTTAGTTAATTCTAATGAAAATACATTGATTTTTATCATTTGTATTTGAAACAACATTGTCATATGTCTTTTCTTGGATCTAAATAATACGAAACCTCGCTCTATGATTTGAAGTTAAAATCTTCAAATATGGTAATAAAGTGACTTTTTTCACGTTATTCATAGTGTGATTTTACGTATATATATTCGTTTTTACCAATATTTCGATACTACTTCATGTTTTCTGAAGATATGTGATTTCGCCTTCAAATCTCAGAATTTTGCAAATTTTGCATTTTAAGCAAGTTTTCTTGCATTTTGTTTTGTACTAAAAATCATCGAATTTAGCAATATTTTGACCATTATCATCCCCTTTTCCTTTATGTGATTTAAACAAAATATCATTGAATTAGGCCGTTTTTCCACGTTTTTGTAAATTTTCAGTTTATTGTTATTAATTCATTAAATATTCAATAAAAATTTTGCAAACACATAATTGATCAGAAAATAACCTTAAATACTTCATTTTCAATCATCTATTTGTTTCTCGTTAAAATACTGAGTAAGATATTTAAAAGGGGAGAAGTTCTGTTTTTATTGCATATATCGACGTTTCAGCTGGATTAGAACGGTTTTACGTGTACATCTTCCATTGGTAATATAAACCGAAAATCAGGAACATTTTAGTTAATTTTAATGAAAGCACATTGATTTTTATCATTTGTATTGGAAGCAACATCTTTATACATCTTTTCTTGGGTCTAAAAAATACGAAACGTCGCTCTATGATTCGAAGTTAAAATCTTCAAATTTGGTATAATAATGACTTTTTTCACGTTTTTCATGTAGTTTGATATTACGTAAATATATTAATTTTTACCAATATTTCGATACTATTTCATGTAGTATCACGATATGTGATTTGGGTTTCAAATCTCAGATTTTCGCATAATATTGCATTTTAGGCAAGTTTTCTTACATTTTGTTTCTTACTAAAAATCATCTAATTCAGCAATATTTTGACGTTTATCATCCCCTTTTCCTTTTTGTGATATAAACAAAATATCATCGAATTAGGCAATATTTTGCTGTTTTTCCATGTTTTTGTGAATTTTCAGTTTATTGCTATTACTTCATTAAATATACGATAAAAATGATGCAAACATGTAATTGATTAGAAATTAACCTTAAACACTTCATTTTCAATCAACTATTTGTTTCTCGGTAAAATACAGAGTAAGATATTGGAAAGGGGAGAACTTCTGTTTTTATTGCATATATCGACGTTTTAGCCTGATTAGAGCGGTTTTACGTGAACATCTTCCATCGGTAATATAAACGGAAAAACAGGAACATTTTAGTTAATTCTAATGAAAATACATTGATTTTTATCATTTGTATTTGAAACAACATTGTCATATGTCTTTTCTTGGATCTAAATAATACGAAACCTCGCTCTATGATTTGAAGTTAAAATCCTCAAATATGGTAATAAAGTGACTTTTTTCACGTTATTCATTGTGTGATTTTACGTATATATATTCATTTTTACCAATATTTCGATACTACTTCATGTTTTCTTAAGATATGTGATTTCGTCTTCAAATCTCAGAATTTCGCAAATTTTGCATTTTAAGCAAGTTTTTTGCATTTTGTTTTGTACTAAAAATCATCGAATTTAGCAATATTTTGACCATTATCATCCCCTTTTCCTTTATGTGATTTAAACAAAATATCATTGAATTAGGCCGTTTTTCCACGTTTTTGTGAATTTTCAGTTTATTATTATTAATTCATTAAATATACGATAAAAATTATGCAAACACATAATTGATCAGAAAATAACCTTAAATACTTCATTTTCAATCATCTATTTGTTTCTCGTTAAAATACTGAGTAAGATATTAAAAAGGGGAGAAGTTCTGTTTTTATTGCATATATCGACGTTTCAGCTGGATTAGAACGGTTTTACGTGTACATCTTCCATCGGTAATATAAACCGAAAATCAGGAACATTTTAGTTAATTTTTATGAAAGCACATTGATTTTTATCATTTGTATTGGAAGCAACATCTTTATACATCTTTTCTAAGGTCTAAAAAATACGAAACGTCGCTCAATGATTCGAAGTTAAAATCTTCAAATTTGGTATAATAATGACTTTTTTCACGTTTTTCATGTAGTTTGATATTACGTAAATATATTCATTTTTACCAATATTTCGATACTATTTCATGTAGTATCACGATATGTGATTTGGCCTTCAAATCTCAGATTTTCGCATAATATTGCATTTTAAGCAAGTTTTCTTGCATTTTGTTTCGTACTAAAAATCATCTAATTCAGCAATATTTTGACGTTTATCATCCCCTTTTCGTTTTTGTGATATAAAAAAAATATCATCGAATTAGGCAATATTTTGCTGTTTTTCCATTTTTTTGTGAATTTTCAGTTTATTGCTATTAATTCATTAAATATACGATAAAAATGATGCAAACATATAATTGATTAGAAATTAACCTTAAACACTTCATTTTCAATCAACTATTTGTTTCTCGGTAAAATACAGAGTAAGATATTGGAAAGGGGAGAAGTTCTGTTTTTATTGCATATATCGAAGTTTCAGCCTGATTAGAGCGGTTTTACGTGAACATCTTCCATCGGTAATATAAACGGAAAAACAGGAACATTTTAGTTAATTCTAATGAAAATACATTGATTTTTATCATTTGTATTTGAAACAACATTGTCATATGTCTTTTCTTGGATCTAAATAATACGAAACCTCGCTCTATGATTTGAAGTTAAAATCTTCAAATATGGTAATAAAGTGACTTTTTTCACGTTATTCATAGTGTGATTTTACGTATATATATTCGTTTTTACCAATATTTCGATACTACTTCATGTTTTCTGAAGATATGTGATTTCGCCTTCAAATCTCAGAATTTTGCAAATTTTGCATTTTAAGCAAGTTTTCTTGCATTTTGTTTTGTACTAAAAATCATCGAATTTAGCAATATTTTGACCATTATCATCCCCTTTTCCTTTATGTGATTTAAACAAAATATCATTGAATTAGGCCGTTTTTCCACGTTTTTGTAAATTTTCAGTTTATTGTTATTAATTCATTAAATATTCAATAAAAATTTTGCAAACACATAATTGATCAGAAAATAACCTTAAATACTTCATTTTCAATCATCTATTTGTTTCTCGTTAAAATACTGAGTAAGATATTTAAAAGGGGAGAAGTTCTATTTTTATTGCATATATCGACGTTTCAGCTGGATTAGAACGGTTTTACGTGTACATCTTCCATTGGTAATATAAACCGAAAATCAGGAACATTTTAGTTAATTTTAATGAAAGCACATTGATTTTTATCATTTGTATTGGAAGCAACATCTTTATACATCTTTTCTAAGGTCTAAAAAATACGAAACGTCGCTCAATGATTCGAAGTTAAAATCTTCAAATTTGGTATAATAATGACTTTTTTCACGTTTTTCATGTAGTTTGATATTACGTAAATATATTCATTTTTACCAATATTTCGATACTATTTCATGTAGTATCACGATATGTGATTTGGCCTTCAAATCTCAGATTTTCGCATAATATTGCATTTTAAGCAAGTTTTCTTGCATTTTGTTTCGTACTAAAAATCATCTAATTCAGCAATATTTTGACGTTTATCATCCCCTTTTCGTTTTTGTGATATAAAAAAAATATCATCGAATTAGGCAATATTTTGCTGTTTTTCCATTTTTTTGTGAATTTTCAGTTCATTGCTATTAATTCATTAAATATACGATAAAAATGATGCAAACATATAATTGATTAGAAATTAACCTTAAACACTTCATTTTCAATCAACTATTTGTTTCTCGGTATAATACAGAGTAAGATATTGGAAAGGGGAGAAGTTCTGTTTTTATTGCATATATCGAAGTTTCAGCCTGATTAGAGCGGTTTTACGTGAACATCTTCCATCGGTAATATAAACGGAAAAACAGGAACATTTTAGTTAATTCTAATGAAAATACATTGATTTTTATCATTTGTATTTGAAACAACATTGTCATATGTCTTTTCTTGGATCTAAATAATACGAAACCTCGCTCTATGATTTGAAGTTAAAATCCTCAAATATGGTAATAAAGTGACTTTTTTCACGTTATTCATAGTGTGATTTTACGTATATATATTCGTTTTTACCAATATTTCGATACTACTTCATGTTTTCTGAAGATATGTGATTTCGCCTTCAAATCTCAGAATTTTGCAAATTTTGCATTTTAAGCAAGTTTTCTTGCATTTTGTTTTGTACTAAAAATCATCGAATTTAGCAATATTTTGACCATTATCATCCCCATTTCCTTTATGTGATTTAAACAAAATATCATTGAATTAGGCCGTTTTTCCACGTTTTTGTGAATTTTCAGTTTATTGTTCTTAATTCATTAAATATACGATAAAAATTATGCAAACACATAATTGATCAGAAAATAACCTTAAATACTTCATTTTCAATCATCTATTTGTTTCTCGTCAAAATACTGAGTAAGATATTTAAAAGGGGAGAAGTTCTGTTTTTATTGCATATATCGACGTTTCAGCTGGATTAGAACGGTTTTACGTGTACATCTTCCATTGGTAATATAAACCGAAAATCAGGAACATTTTAGTTAATTTTAATGAAAGCACATTGATTTTTATCATTTGTATTGGAAGTAACATCTTTATACATCTTTTCTTGGGTCTAAAAAAAATACGAAACGTCGCTCTATGATTCGAAGTTAAAATCTTCAAATTTGGTTAAATAATGACTTTTTTCACGTTTTTCATGTAGTTTGATATTACGTAAATATATTAATTTTTACCAATATTTCGATACTATTTCATGTAGTATCACGATATGTGATTTGGCCTTCAAATCTCAGATTTTCGCATAATATTGCATTTTAAGCAAGTTTTCTTGCATTTTGTTTCGTACTAAAAATCATCTAATTCAGCAATATTTTGACGTTTATCATCCCCTTTTTCTTTTTGTGATATAAACAAAATATCATCGAATTAGGCAATATTTTGCTGTTTTTCCATTTTTTTGTGAATTTTCAGTTTATTGCTTTTAATTCATTAAATATACGATAAAAAGGATGCAAACATATAATTGATTAGTTTTAACCTTAAACACTTCATTTTCAATCAACTATTTGTTTCTCGGTAAAATACAGAGTAAGATATTGGAAAGGGGAGAAGTTCTGTTTTTATTGCATATTTCGAAATTTCAGCCTGATTAGAGCGGTTTTACGTGAACATCTTCCATCGGTAATATAAACGGAAAAACAGGAACATTTTAGTAATTCTAATGAAAATACATTGATTTTTATCATTTGTATTTGAAACAACATTGTCATATGTCTTTTCTTGGATCTAAATAATACGAAACCTCGCTCTATGATTTGAAGTTAAAATCTTCAAATATGGTAATAAAGTGACTTTTTTCACGTTATTCATAGTGTGATTTTACGTATATATATTCGTTTTTACCAATATTTCGATACTACTTCATGTTTTCTGAAGATATGTGATTTCGCCTTCAAATCTCAGAATTTTGCAAATTTTGCATTTTAAGCAAGTTTTCTTGCATTTTGTTTTGTACTAAAAATCATCGAATTTAGCAATATTTTGACCATTATCATCCCCTTTTCCTTTATGTGATTTAAACAAAATATCATTGAATTAGGCCGTTTTTCCACGTTTTTGTGAATTTTCAGTTTATTGTTCTTAATTCATTAAATATACGATAAAAATTATGCAAACACATAATTGATCAGAAAATAACCTTAAATACTTCTTTTTCAATCATCTATTTGTTTCTCCTTAAAATACTGAGTAAGATATTTAAAAGGGGAGAAGTTCTGTTTTTATTGCATATATCGACGTTTCAGCTGGATTAGAACGGTTTTACGTGTACATCTTCCATTGGTAATATAAACCGAAAATCAGGAACATTTTAGTTAATTTTAATGAAAGCACATTGATTTTTATCATTTGTATTGGAAGCAACATCTTTATACATCTTTTCTAGGGTCTAAAAAATACGAAACGTCTGTGGGAACCGACCTGTGAGATTTATATTTATTTAATTTATATGAATTTATATTTACGTTAATTTATATACTTCGATAGCAATTTGTATAATGATAAGTGGACTGTATTTCTGCAATAGTCTCAATCTCACAAATCGATCCTCTACACATTAGGGGGGGTTTATATTTAATATATATGCAGCTAATCAAACTACAGTAATAGCTACATACATTGATGAGGTTCCTTATCTTATAGTACAGCAGGTTAGTCCACCAGGTATAACTAGGGTGTAGACACCAAATTATCCTCTTTGAGGCAGCTTCCATCACCCAGTAACTGGTGCACAAAATCTTGCATCCTCGTCTTGACCTGTCAAAAGTGCGCTAGCTGTGAAGCCAGAATCCTATATATGACAAGCTATATCAGAGAAAACACTATACAGTACACGGAACATTGAAGACCTGGCTTAATTACCTTTAGTTTGAGGCTTCCACGTAATCTAACCGGGTCACCCTATATCCTGACATTAATGGCCATAAATGAATGATAAACGGGTTTCGGATAGACTTAACTTGAATTGTAGACATCGTGTTGGAGATGGTACCTTTGGTTTCCATAACACTACGTCCAAGTAAATTTAACAGGAGCCGAATTTGCTCCCGTGTGAGCCTCTGGTCTCAATATACAATGGCTGTTTAACACTCCATACTATTGACGTTACTGGCCGACATTGTCCAGAATGATAGGAGCCGAATTTGCTCCACACGTCTCGGAGGTGACACAACAATGGCTCCCTCCTTCCTCCCTGACGCCTGGCCTACTTTGTCCAGATTTCAGAAAGTGATAGAAGGGTCACATTTACTCTACTTTAATATTGATAATTAAGTTAATTTATATAAGATGTTTTTATGATGGTAAAGTCCAAAGACTAATGTATTTAAGAATAATTCCCACCATAATAGGTGGTGGTTTATAATAGTATGTGGTGATGATATCCCGTTTTCTATAGACGGTAATTCCACTACAAGTTACGTTTTCTATGGGTAACTTGTTGGTAATACAGTTATTATCTGTATGATTATTAAATGGTGTCGGATTTTCCGACATAATTCCCCAGGGGCTGCTCACGGGTCGAAGTCCTAATTAGAACAGACGAACACCGATACTCCTCCTTCGAATTATTACATTAATTTGATGTTAGTAGTTAGAAATCACACATTTGTGCGTCTGTTCATACAGGACGGATGTCCCGTACTAGAGTTGCAGGGGTTAGAAGTCTAATGCGATTTCATTTCCCTGTCAACTCTTGAAAGGCTAATATTCAAGCCTTATTACATATTATTTAACCCAGAAGACTGAATGTGATCAAGTACTACAGTCAAGTATGATTCAGGGACTACAGTGAGATCAGTGACATTAGATATAACTTGAAGTTTCTTCAGGTAACTGGTCACTGATATATAAACACTGAGGCCCATGGAATACATCTTGATTAAATAATAAATGTATCAAATCAGTCATCAGATTTATTGGGGTTTAATTTAGTCAATTGATTCAGAAGATTGAATAGCTCATCATTAAAGTAAAGTATGGTTCTGGGACTGCAGTGGGATCAGTGACATTGGTCGCAGTGACTTGTAGCTGTTTTAGGCTACTGTTCACTGATTTGCCACTGAGGCCTCATGAACTCATCTTCAGCTTTAAATGATGATACTAACATCAACCTCTGTTACTATAGTCAGCTGTAATCTCCTTAGTATAATGCTACTGGAGAAATATAATCAGCTGACAAATTTAGATCTCTACTGGTATTGTTTATCTGCAGGCATAGGGCTCCTCAGGCTTGATACTGGGCCTGAGAGTAATTTACCTCCTGCAGAGTTTAACATGGTTATACCCTGATATTTAGTAGGGCTACCGATGAATTGATGGTAGTAGTCTGTCCCCACAAGGACAGCCATTTGGCATTTGATTTGCTCAAATTTACCTGCAGCTGCTTGATAATAGCTTTCCAGGTCAGCATAATCAACTGTTGATTGTTGTGACAAATCTTCACATTTCTTGATCTGTCTTGTTAAGTGGCCTTTAAGACCTGCAAGGGTTCTTTTCATTCTCCCTGCATTATCCATACTGGTTCGTTGGTGAAGCCTTGTGGGGCTTGTACTTGGGCTGCTCATAATACTGAACAAGCACTAATGATAGCCTAGGGTAAATTCTGCACTCACTAGGCAATAATCCTACCTCTACTAGAGGTTAGTACTTAAAATTAATACACATTATATATATACAATCATACACACTAATGATTTGAGTGATAAACCAGTGTCACTGGAAGTACCTTTAGGTTAGCTCTTCTATATCACCCTAGGATGGAATTGACACTAATTAATCACTCAAAGGTGTAATGATCATAAGTAAATTATTATATATACAACTCAACTCGAGTTGATAAAAATTACACCCTAAATAGGGTCTGCACCATTCATTAATGGTGTTAGGTTATTCAATATAGTACAACTGACTATTGTAATAATGGGACTAGGATGAACAATAATAGTTCAACTAGTCATATCCTACCCTGTTGTGGGTTGGCAATTAGTAAATATTATACTGTGATCACTAGTGCAATATATATTAAATAATTCTCTATTTTGGAGAAATAATATACACAATTATTGATAATAGCCTCTTAATTAGCCTCTATGAAACTTCTAATATTATCTAGAAGTATTAAATATTATTAGTGACCTCGCGAAACAAACTCCACAAAATTCGTGGATAATCTCTCGCGAAATGTAACACCACGAAATCCGTGAACAATCTCGCGAAGACACAGTCACTAATTTGGCTGGTTTCAATATTAGCGCTGTCATTTCACGAAATAACACGCCACCAAATATCTGTGGGTGTGCATGAAACCGCTGACGAAGCTGAACT
This sequence comes from Procambarus clarkii, assembly GCF_040958095.1. Taxonomy (NCBI): domain Eukaryota; kingdom Metazoa; phylum Arthropoda; class Malacostraca; order Decapoda; family Cambaridae; genus Procambarus; species Procambarus clarkii. Next base: position 1,526,894 of record NC_091150.1, on the reverse strand, counting down.
GGGCTGAGGGAGGCTCCTGAGCTCCCACGAGGCTTCGCCGCTGTCTATGACTGGCTGGCTTTGTTTAAATCACACTGCACTAGTTTATTTAATGAATCCACTGGTTAACTGGTTCATCCGGTACTAAGATGACCAAATGTGGGTTCAAAGGATCAAATAATCCGTCATCCGGTTCGAAGATGACCAAATAATTCGGTTTCGAAGGACCAAATAATGTGGGAACCGACCTGTGAGATTTATATTTATTTAATTTATATGAATTTATATTTACGTTAATTTATATACTTCGATAGCAATTTGTATAATGATAAGTGGACTGTATTTCTGCAATAGTCTCAATCTCACAAATCGATCCTCTACACATTAGGGGGGGTTTATATTTAATATATATGCAGCTAATCAAACTACAGTAATAGCTACATACATTGATGAGGTTCCTTATCTTATAGTACAGCAGGTTAGTCCACCAGGTATAACTAGGGTGTAGACACCAAATTATCCTCTTTGAGGCAGCTTCCATCACCCAGTAACTGGTGCACAAAATCTTGCATCCTCGTCTTGACCTGTCAAAAGTGCGCTAGCTGTGAAGCCAGAATCCTATATATGACAAGCTATATCAGAGAAAACACTATACAGTACATGGAACATTGAAGACCTGGCTTAATTACCTTTAGTTTGAGGCTTCCACGTAATCTAACCGGGTCACCCTATATCCTGACATTAATGGCCATAAATGAATGATAAACGGGTTTCGGATAGACTTAACTTGAATTGTAGACATCGTGTTGGAGATGGTACCTTTGGTTTCCATAACACTACGTCCAAGTAAATTTAACAGGAGCCGAATTTGCTCCCGTGTGAGCCTCTGGTCTCAATATACAATGGCTGTTTAACACTCCATACTATTGACGTTACTGGCCGACATTGTCCAGAATGATAGGAGCCGAATTTGCTCCACACGTCTCGGAGGTGACACAACAATGGCTCCCTCCTTCCTCCCTGACGCCTGGCCTACTTTGTCCAGATTTCAGAAAGTGATAGAAGGGTCACATTTACTCTACTTTAATATTGATAATTAAGTTAATTTATATAAGATGTTTTTATGATGGTAAAGTCCAAAGACTAATGTATTTAAGAATAATTCCCACCATAATAGGTGGTGGTTTATAATAGTATGTGGTGATGATATCCCGTTTTCTATAGACGGTAATTCCACTACAAGTTACGTTTTCTATGGGTAACTTGTTGGTAATACAGTTATTATCTGTATGATTATTAAATGGTGTCGGATTTTCCGACAACGTCGCTCTATGATTCGAAGTTAAAATCTTCAAATTTGGTATAATAATGAATTTTTTCACGTTTTTCATGTAGTTTGATATTACGTAAATATATTATTTTTTACCAATATTTCGATACTATTTCATGTAGTATCACGATATGTGATTTGGCTTTCAAATCTCAGATTTTCGCATAATATTGCATTTTAAGCAAGTTTTCTTGCATTTTGTTTCTTACTCAAAATCATCTAATTCAGCAATATTTTGACGTTTATCATCCCCTTTTCCTTTTTGTGATATAAACAAAATATCATCGAATTAGGCAATATTATGCTGTTTTTCCATGTTTTTGTGAATTTTCAGTTTATTGCTATTAATTCATTAAATATACGATAAAAATGATGCAAACATATAATTGATTAGAAATTAACCTTAAACACTTCATTTTCAATCAACTATTTGTTTCTCGGTAAAATATAGAGTAAGATATTGGAAAGGGGAGAACTTCTGTTTTTATTGCATATATCGACGTTTTAGCCTGATTAGAGCGGTTTTACGTGAACATCTTCCATCGGTAATATAAACGGAAAAACAGGAACATTTTAGTTAATTCTAATGAAAATACATTGATTTTTATCATTTGTATTTGAAACAACATTGTCATATGTCTTTTCTTGGATCTAAATAATACGAAACCTCGCTCTATGATTTGAAGTTAAAATCCTCAAATATGGTAATAAAGTGACTTTTTTCACGTTATTCATAGTGTGATTTTACGTATAAATATTCGTTTTTACCAATATTTCGATACTACTTCATGTTTTCTTAAGATATGTGATTTCGTCTTCAAATCTCAGAATTTCGCAAATTTTGCATTTTAAGCAAGTTTTTGCATTTTGTTTTGTACTAAAAATCATCGAATTTAGCAATATTTTGACCATTATCATCCCCTTTTCCTTTATGTGATTTAAACAAAATATCATTGAATTAGGCCGTTTTTCCACGTTTTTGTGAATTTTCAGTTTATTGTTATTAATTCATTAAATATTCAATAAAAATTTTGCAAACACATAATTGATCAGAAAATAACCTTAAATACTTCATTTTCAATCATCTATTTGTTTCTCGTTAAAATACTGAGTAAGATATTTAAAAGGGGAGAAGTTCTGTTTTTATTGCATATATCGACGTTTCAGCTGGATTAGAACGGTTTTACGTGGACATCTTCCATTGGTAATATAAACCGAAAATCAGGAACATTTTAGTTAATTTTAATGAAAGCACATTGATTTTTATCATTTGTATTGGAAGCAACATCTTTATACATCTTTTCTAGGGTCTAAAAAATACGAAACGTCGCTCAATGATTCGAAGTTAAAATCTTCAAATTTGGTATAATAATGACTTTTTTCACGTTTTTCATGTAGTTTGATATTACGTAAATATATTCAATTTTACCAATATTTCGATACTATTTCATGTAGTATCACGATATGTGATTTGGCCTTCAAATCTCAGATTTTCGCATAATATTGCATTTTAAGCAAGTTTTCTTGCATTTTGTTTCGTACTAAAAATCATCTAATTCAGCAATATTTTGACGTTTATCATCCCCTTTTCGTTTTTGTGATATAAAAAAAATATCATCGAATTAGGCAATATTTTGCTGTTTTTCCATTTTTTTGTGAATTTTCAGTTTATTGCTATTAATTCATTAAATATACGATAAAAATGATGCAAACATATAATTGATTAGAAATTAACCTTAAACACTTCATTTTCAATCAACTATTTGTTTCTCGGTAAAATACAGAGTAAGATATTGGAAAGGGGAGAAGTTCTGTTTTTATCGACGTTTCAGCCTGATAAGAGCGGTTTTACGTGAACATCTTCCATCGGTAATATAAACGGAAAAACAGGAACATTTTAGTTAATTCTAATGAAAATACATTGATTTTTATCATTTGTATTTGAAACAACATTGTCATATGTCTTTTCTTGGATCTAAATAATACGAAACCTCGCTCTATGATTTGAAGTTAAAATCTTCAAATATGGTAATAAAGTGACTTTTTTCACGTTATTCATAGTGTGATTTTACGTATATATATTCGTTTTTACCAATATTTCGATACTACTTCATGTTTTCTGAAGATATGTGATTTCGCCTTCAAATCTCAGAATTTTGCAAATTTTGCATTTTAAGCAAGTTTTCTTGCATTTTGTTTTGTACTAAAAATCATCGAATTTAGCAATATTTTGACCATTATCATCCCCTTTTCCTTTATGTGATTTAAACAAAATATCATTGAATTAGGCCGTTTTTCCACTTTTTTGTGAATTTTCAGTTTATTGTTCTTAATTCATTAAATATACGATAAAAATTATGCAAACACATAATTGATCAGAAAATAACCTTAAATACTTCTTTTTCAATCATCTATTTGTTTCTCCTTAAAATACTGAGTAAGATATTTAAAAGGGGAGAAGTTCTGTTTTTATTGCATATATCGACGTTTCAGCTGGATTAGAACGGTTTTACGTGGACATCTTCCATTGGTAATATAAACCGAAAATCAGGAACATTTTAGTTAATTTTAATGAAAGCACATTGATTTTTATCATTTGTATTGGAAGCAACATCTTTATACATCTTTTCTAGGGTCTAAAAAATACGAAACGTCGCTCAATGATTCGAAGTTAAAATCTTCAAATTTGGTATAATAATGACTTTTTTCACGTTTTTCATGTAGTTTGATATTACGTAAATATATTAATTTTTACCAATATTTCGATACTATTTCATGTAGTATCACGATATGTGATTTGGCCTTCAAATCTCAGATTTTCGCATAATATTGCATTTTAAGCAAGTTTTCTTGCATTTTGTTTCGTACTAAAAATCATCTAATTCAGCAATATTTTGACGTTTATCATCCCCTTTTTCTTTTTGTGATATAAACAAAATATCATCGAATTAGGCAATATTTTGCTGTTTTTCCATGTTTTTGTGAATTTTCAGTTTATTGCTATTAATTCATTAAATATACGATAAAAATGATGCAAACATACAATTGATTTGAAATTAACCTTAAACACTTCATTTTCAATCAACTATTTGTTTCTCGGTAAAATACAGAGTAAGCTATTGGAAAGGGGAGAAGTTCTGTTTTTATTGCATATATCGAAGTTTCAGCCTGATTAGAGCGGTTTTACGTGAACATCTTCCATCGGTAATATAAACGGAAAAACAGGAACAATTTAGGTAATTCTAATGAAAATACATTGATTTTTATCATTTGTATTTGAAACAACATTGTCATATGTCTTTTCTTGGATCTAAATAATACGAAACCTCGCTCTATGATTTGAAGTTAAAATCTTCAAATATGGTAATAAAGTGACTTTTTTCACGTTATTCATAGTGTGATTTTACGTATATATATTCGTTTTTACCAATATTTCGATACTACTTCATGTTTTCTGAAGATATGTGATTTCGCCTTCAAATCTCAGAATTTTGCAAATTTTGCATTTTAGGCAAGTTTTCTTGCATTTTGTTTTGTACTAAAAATCATCGAATTTAGCAATATTTTGACCATTATCATCCCCTTTTCCTTTATGTGATTTAAACAAAATATCATTGAATTACTCCGTTTTTCCACGTTTTTGTGAATTTTCAGTTTATTGTTCTTAATTCATTAAATATACGATAAAAATTATGCAAACACATAATTGATCAGAAAATAACCTTAAATACTTCATTTTCAATCATCTATTTGTTTCTCGTTAAAATACTGAGTAAGATATTTAAAAGGGGAGAAGTTCTGTTTTTATTGCATATATCGACGTTTCAGCTGGATTAGAACGGTTTTACGTGTACATCTTCCATTGGTAATATAAACCGAAAATCAGGAACATTTTAGTTAATTTTAATGAAAGCACATTGATTTTTATCATTTGTATTGGAAGTAACATCTTTATACATCTTTTCTTGGGTCTAAAAAAAATACGAAACGTCGCTCTATGATTCGAAGTTAAAATCTTCAAATTTGGTATAATAATGACTTTTTTCACGTTTTTCATGTAGTTTGATATTACGTAAATATATTAATTTTTACCAATATTTCGATACTATTTCATGTAGTATCACGATATGTGATTTGGCCTTCAAATCTCAGATTTTCGCATAATATTGCATTTTAAGCAAGTTTTCTTGCATTTTGTTTCGTACTAAAAATCATCTAATTCAGCAATATTTTGACGTTTATCATCCCCTTTTTCTTTTTGTGATATAAACAAAATATCATCGAATTAGGCAATATTTTGCTGTTTTTCCATGTTTTTGTGAATTTTCAGTTTATTGCTATTAATTCATTAAATATACGATAAAAATGATGCAAACATACAATTGATTTGAAATTAACCTTAAACACTTCATTTTCAATCAACTATTTGTTTCTCGGTAAAATACAGAGTAAGATATTGGAAAGGGGAGAAGTTCTGTTTTTATTGCATATATCGAAGTTTCAGCCTGATTAGAGCGGTTTTACGTGAACATCTTCCATCGGTAATATAAACGGAAAAACAGGAATATTTTAGTTAATTCTAATGAAAACACATTGATTTTTATCATTTGTATTTGAAACAACATTGTCATATGTCTTTTCTTGGATCTAAATAATACGAAACCTCGCTCTATGATTTGAAGTTAAAATCCTCAAATATGGTAATAAAGTGACTTTTTTCTCGTTATTCATAGTGTGATTTTACGTATATATATTCGTTTTTACCAATATTTCGATACTACTTCATGTTTTCTGAAGATATGTGATTTCGCCTTCAAATCTCAGAATTTTGCAAATTTTGCATTTTAAGCAAGTTTTCTTGCATTTTGTTTTGTACTAAAAATCATCGAATTTAGCAATATTTTGACCATTATCATCCCCTTTTCCTTTATGTGATTTAAACAAAATATCATTGAATTAGGCCGTTTTTCCACGTTTTTGTGAAATTTCAGTTTATTGTTATTAATTCATTAAATATTCAATAAAAATTTTGCAAACACGTAATTGATCAGAAAATAACCTTAAATACTTCATTTTCAATCATCTATTTGTTTCTCGTTAAAATACTGAGTAAGATATTTAAAAGGGGAGAAGTTCTGTTTTTATTGCATATATCGACGTTTCAGCTGGATTAGAACGGTTTTACGTGTACATCTTCCATTGGTAATATAAACCGAAAATCAGGAACATTTTAGTTAATTTTAATGAAAGCACATTGATTTTTATCATTTGTATTGGAAGCAACATCTTTATACATCTTTTCTAGGGTCTAAAAAATACGAAACGTCGCTCAATGATTCGAAGTTAAAATCTTCAAATTTGGTATAATAATGACTTTTTTCACGTTTTTCATGTAGTTTGATATTACGTAAATATATTCATTTTTACCAATATTTCGATACTATTTCATGTAGTATCACGATATGTGATTTGGCCTTCAAATCTCAGATTTTCGCATAATATTGCATTTTAAGCAAGTTTTCTTGCATTTTGTTTCGTACTAAAAATCATCTAATTCAGCAATATTTTGACGTTTATCATCCCCTTTTCGTTTTTGTGATATAAAAAAAATATCATCGAATTAGGCAATATTTTGCTGTTTTTCCATTTTTTTGTGAATTTTCAGTTTATTGCTTTTAATTCATTAAATATACGATAAAAATGATGCAAACATATAATTGATTAGAAATTAACCTTAAACACTTCATTTTCAATCAACTATTTGTTTCTCGGTAAAATACAGAGTAAGATATTGGAAAGGGGAGAAGTTCTGTTTTTATTGCATATATCGAAGTTTCAGCCTGATTAGAGCGGTTTTACGTGAACATCTTCCATCGGTAATATAAACGGAAAAACAGGAACATTTTAGTTAATTCTAATGAAAATACATTGATTTTTATCATTTGTATTTGAAACAACATTGTCATATGTCTTTTCTTGGATCTAAATAATACGAAACCTCGCTCTATGATTTGAAGTTAAAATCTTCAAATATGGTAATAAAGTGACTTTTTTCACGTTATTCATAGTGTGATTTTACGTATATATATTCGTTTTTACCAATATTTCGATACTACTTCATGTTTTCTGAAGATATGTGATTTCGCCTTCAAATCTCAGAATTTTGCAAATTTTGCATTTTAGGCAAGTTTTCTTGCATTTTGTTTTGTACCAAAAATCATCGAATTTAGCAATATTTTGACCATTATCATCCCCTTTTCCTTTATGTGATTTAAACAAAATATCATTGAATTACTCCGTTTTTCCACGTTTTTGTGAATTTTCAGTTTATTGTTCTTAATTCATTAAATATACGATAAAAATTATGCAAACACATAATTGATCAGAAAATAACCTTAAATACTTCATTTTCAATCATCTATTTGTTTCTCGTTAAAATACTGAGTAAGATATTTAAAAGGGGAGAAGTTCTGTTTTTATTGCATATATCGACGTTTCAGCTGGATTAGAACGGTTTTACGTGTACATCTTCCATTGGTAATATAAACCGAAAATCAGGAACATTTTAGTTAATTTTAATGAAAGCACATTGATTTTTATCATTTGTATTGGAAGTAACATCTTTATACATCTTTTCTTGGGTCTAAAAAAAAAAAAAAACGTCGCTCTATGATTCGAAGTTAAAATCTTCAAATTTGGTATAATAATGACTTTTTTCACGTTTTTCATGTAGTTTGATATTACGTAAATATATTCATTTTTACCAATATTTCGATACTATTTCATGTAGTATCACGATATGTGATTTGGCCTTCAAATCTCAGATTTTCGCATAATATTGCATTTTAAGCAAGTTTTCATGCATTTTGTTTCGTACTAAAAATCATCTAATTCAGCAATATTTTGACGTTTATCATCCCCTTTTTCTTTTTGTGATATAAACAAAATATCATCGAATTAGGCAATATTTTGCTGTTTTTCCATGTTTTTGTGAATTTTCAGTTTATTGCTATTAATTCATTAAATATACGATAAAAATGATGCAAACATATAATTGATTAGAAATTAACCTTAAACACTTCATTTTCAATCAACTATTTGTTTCTCGGTAAAATACAGAGTAAGATATTGGAAAGGGGAGAAGTTCTGTTTTTATTGCATATATCGAAGTTTCAGCCTGATTAGAGCTGTTTTACGTGAACATCTTCCATCGGTAATATAAACGGAAAAACAGGAACATTTTAGTTAATTCTAATGAAAATACATTGATTTTTATCATTTGTATTTGAAACAACATTGTCATATGTCTTTTCTTGGATCTAAATAATACGAAACCTCGCTCTATGATTTGAAGTTAAAATCTTCAAATATGGTAATAAAGTGACTTTTTTCACGTTATTCATAGTGTGATTTTACGTATATATATTCGTTTTTACCAATATTTCGATACTACTTCATGTTTTCTGAAGATATGTGATTTCGCCTTCAAATCTCAGAATTTTGCAAATTTTGCATTTTAAGCAAGTTTTCTTGCATTTTGTTTTGTACTAAAAATCATCGAATTTAGCAATATTTTGACCATTATCATCCCCTTTTCCTTTATGTGATTTAAACAAAATATCATTGAATTAGGCCGTTTTTCCACGTTTTTGTGAATTTTCAGTTTATTGTTCTTAATTCATTAAATATACGATAAAAATTATTCAAACACATAATTGATCAGAAAATAACCTTAAATACTTCATTTTCAATCATCTATTTGTTTCTCGTTAAAATACTGAGTAAGATATTAAAAAGGGGAGAAGTTCTGTTTTTATTGCATATATCGACGTTTCAGCTGGATTAGAACGGTTTTACGTGTACATCTTCCATTGGTAATATAAACCGAAAATCAGGAACATTTTAGTTAATTTTAATGAAAGCACATTGATTTTTATCATTTGTATTGGAAGTAACATCTTTATACATCTTTTCTTGGGTCTAAAAAAAATACGAAACGTCGCTCTATGATTCGAAGTTAAAATCTTCAAATTTGGTATAATAATGACTTTTTTCACGTTTTTCATGTAGTTTGATATTACGTAAATATATTCATTTTTACCAATATTTCGATACTATTTCATGTAGTATCACGATATGTGATTTGGCCTTCAAATCTCAGATTTTCGCATAATATTGCATTTTAAGCAAGTTTTCTTGCATTTTGTTTCGTACTAAAAATCATCTAATTCAGCAATATTTTGACGTTTATCATCCCCTTTTTCTTTTTGTGATATAAACAAAATATCATCGAATTAGGCAATATTTTGCTGTTTTTCCATGTTTTTGTGAATTTTCAGTTTATTGCTATTAATTCATTAAATATACGATAAAAATGATGCAAACATATAATTGATTAGAAATTAACCTTAAACACTTCATTTTCAATCAACTATTTGTTTCTCGGTAAAATACAGAGTAAGATATTGGAAAGGGGAGAAGTTCTGTTTTTATTGCATATATCGAAGTTTCAGCCTGATTAGAGCTGTTTTACGTGAACATCTTCCATCGGTAATATAAACGGAAAAACAGGAACATTTTAGTTAATTCTAATGAAAATACATTGATTTTTATCATTTGTATTTGAAACAACATTGTCATATGTCTTTTCTTGGATCTAAATAATACGAAACCTCGCTCTATGATTTGAAGTTAAAATCTTCAAATATGGTAATAAAGTGACTTTTTTCACGTTATTCATAGTGTGATTTTACGTATATATATTCGTTTTTACCAATATTTCGATACTACTTCATGTTTTCTGAAGATATGTGATTTCGCCTTCAAATCTCAGAATTTTGCAAATTTTGCATTTTAAGCAAGTTTTCTTGCATTTTGTTTTGTACTAAAAATCATCGAATTTAGCAATATTTTGACCATTATCATCCCCTTTTCCTTTATGTGATTTAAACAAAATATCATTGAATTAGGCCGTTTTTCCACGTTTTTGTGAATTTTCAGTTTATTGTTCTTAATTCATTAAATATACGATAAAAATTATTCAAACACATAATTGATCAGAAAATAACCTTAAATACTTCATTTTCAATCATCTATTTGTTTCTCGTTAAAATACTGAGTAAGATATTAAAAAGGGGAGAAGTTCTGTTTTTATTGCATATATCGACGTTTCAGCTGGATTAGAACGGTTTTACGTGTACATCTTCCATCGGTAATATAAACCGAAAATCAGGAACATTTTAGTTAATTTTTATGAAAGCACATTGATTTTTATCATTTGTATTGGAAGCAACATCTTTATACATCTTTTCTAGGGTCTAAAAAATACGAAACGTCGCTCAATGATTCGAAGTTAAAATCTTCAAATTTGGTATAATAATGACTTTTTTCACGTTTTTCATGTAGTTTGATATTACGTAAATATATTCATTTTTACCAATATTTCGATACTATTTCATGTAGTATCACGATATGTGATTTGGCCTTCAAATCTCAGATTTTCGCATAATATTGCATTTTAAGCAAGTTTTCTTGCATTTTGTTTCGTACTAAGAATCATCTAATTCAGCAATATTTTGACGTTTATCATCCCCTTTTCGTTTTTGTGATATAAAAAAAATATCATCGAATTAGGCAATATTTTGCTGTTTTTCCATTTTTTTGTGAATTTTCAGTTTATTGCTATTAATTCATTAAATATACGATAAAAATGATGCAAACATATAATTGATTAGAAATTAACCTTAAACACTTCATTTTCAATCAACTATTTGTTTCTCGGTAAAATACAGAGTAAGATATTGGAAAGGGGAGAAGTTCTGTTTTTATTGCATATATCGAAGTTTCAGCCTGATTAGAGCGGTTTTACGTGAACATCTTCCATCGGTAATATAAACGGAAAAACAGGAACATTTTAGTTAATTCTAATGAAAATACATTGATTTTTATCATTTGTATTTGAAACAACATTGTCATATGTCTTTTCTTGGATCTAAATAATACGAAACCTCGCTCTATGATTTGAAGTTAAAATCTTCAAATATGGTAATAAAGTGACTTTTTTCACGTTATTCATAGTGTGATTTTACGTATATATATTCGTTTTTACCAATATTTCGATACTACTTCATGTTTTCTGAAGATATGTTATTTCGCCTTCAAATCTCAGAATTTTGCAAATTTTGCATTTTAAGCAAGTTTTCTTGCATTTTGTTTTGTACTAAAAATCATCGAATTTAGTAATATTTTGACCATTTTCATCCCCTTTTCCTTTATGTGATTTAAACAAAATATCATTGAATTAGGCCGTTTTTCCACGTTTTTGTGAATTTTCAGTTAATTGTTCTTAATTCATTAAATATACGATAAAAATTATGCAAACACATAATTGATCAGAAAATAACCTTAAATACTTCATTTTCAATCATCTATTTGTTTCTCGTTAAAATACTGAGTAAGATATTTAAAAGGGGAGAAGTTCTGTTTTTATTGCATATATCGACTTTCAGCTGGATTAGAACGGTTTTACGTGTACATCTTCCATTGGTAATATAAACCGAAAATCAGGAACATTTTAGTTAATTTTAATGAAAGCACATTGATTTTTATCATTTGTATTGGAAGTAACATCTTTATACATCTTTTCTTGGGTCTAAAAAAAATACGAAACGTCGCTCTATGATTCGAAGTTAAAATCTTCAAATTTGGTATAATAATGACTTTTTTCACTTTTTTCATGTAGTTTGATATTACGTAAATATATTCATTTTTACCAATATTTCGATACTATTTCATGTAGTATCACGATATGTGATTTGGCCTTCAAATCTCAGATTTTCGCATAATATTGCATTTTAAGCAAGTTTTCTTGCATTTTGTTTCGTACTAAAAATCATCTAATTCAGCAATATTTTGACGTTTATCATCCCCTTTTTCTTTTTGTGATATAAACAAAATATCATCGAATTAGGCAATATTTTGCTGTTTTTCCATGTTTTTGTGAATTTTCAGTTTATTGCTATTAATTCATTAAATATACGATAAAAATGATGCAAACATATAATTGATTAGAAATTACCCTTAAACACTTCATTTTCAATCAACTATTTGTTTCTCGGTAAAATACAGAGTAAGATATTGGAAAGGGGAGAAGTTCTGTTTTTATCGACGTTTCAGCCTGATAAGAGCGGTTTTACGTGAACATCTTCCATCGGTAATATAAACGGAAAAACAGGAATATTTTAGTTAATTCTAATGAAAACACATTGATTTTTATCATTTGTATTTGAAACAACATTGTCATATGTCTTTTCTTGGATCTAAATAATACGAAACCTCGCTCTATGATTTGAAGTTAAAATCCTCAAATATGGTAATAAAGTGACTTTTTTCACGTTATTCATAGTGTGATTTTACGTATATATATTCGTTTTTACCAATATTTCGATACTACTTCATGTTTTCTGAAGATATGTGATTTCGCCTTCAAATCTCAGAATTTTGCAAATTTTGCATTTTAAGCAAGTTTTCTTGCATTTTGTTTTGTACTAAAAATCATCGAATTTAGCAATATTTTGACCATTATCATCCCCTTTTCCTTTATGTGATTTAAACAAAATATCATTGAATTAGGCCGTTTTTCCACGTTTTTGTGAAATTTCAGTTTATTGTTATTAATTCATTAAATATTCAATAAAAATTATGCAAACACATAATTGATCAGAAAATAACCTTAAATACTTCATTTTCAATCATCTATTTGTTTCTCGTTAAAATACTGAGTAAGATATTTAAAAGGGGAGAAGTTCTGTTTTTATTGCATATATCGACGTTTCAGCTGGATTAGAACGGTTTTACGTGTACATCTTCCATTGGTAATATAAACCGAAAATCAGGAACATTTTAGTTAATTTTAATGAAAGCACATTGATTTTTATCATTTGTATTGGAAGCAACATCTTTATACATCTTTTCTAGGGTCTAAAAAATACGAAACGTCGCTCAATGATTCGAAGTTAAAATCTTCAAATTTGGTATAATAATGACTTTTTTCACGTTTTTCATGTAGTTTGATATTACGTAAATATATTCATTTTTACCAATATTTCGATACTATTTCATGTAGTATCACGATATGTGATTTGGCCTTCAAATCTCAGATTTTCGCATAATATTGCATTTTAAGCAAGTTTTCTTGCATTTTGTTTCGTACTAAAAATCATCTAATTCAGCAATATTTTGACGTTTATCATCCCCTTTTCGTTTTTGTGATATAAAAAAAATATCATCGAATTAGGCAATATTTTGCTGTTTTTCCATTTTTTTGTGAATTTTCAGTTTATTGCTTTTAATTCATTAAATATACGATAAAAATGATGCAAACATATAATTGATTAGAAATTAACCTTAAACACTTCATTTTCAATCAACTATTTGTTTCTCGGTAAAATACAGAGTAAGATATTGGAAAGGGGAGAAGTTCTGTTTTTATTGCATATATCGAAATTTCAGCCTGATTAGAGCGGTTTTACGTGAACATCTTCCATCGGTAATATAAACGGAAAAACAGGAACATTTTAGTTAATTCTAATGAAAATACATTGATTTTTATCATTTGTATTTGAAACAACATTGTCATATGTCTTTTCTTGGATCTAAATAATACGAAACCTCGCTCTATGATTTGAAGTTAAAATCTTCAAATATGGTAATAAAGTGACTTTTTTCACGTTATTCATAGTGTGATTTTACGTATATATATTCGTTTTTACCAATATTTCGATACTACTTCATGTTTTCTGAAGATATGTGATTTCGCCTTCAAATCTCAGAATTTTGCAAATTTTGCATTTTAAGCAAGTTTTCTTGCATTTTGTTTTGTACTAAAAATCATCGAATTTAGCAATATTTTGACCATTATCATCCCCTTTTCCTTTATGTGATTTAAACAAAATATCATTGAATTAGGCCGTTTTTCCACGTTTTTGTGAATTTTCAGTTTATTGTTCTTAATTCATTAAATATACGATAAAAATTATGCAAACATAATTGATCAGAAAATAACCTTAAATACTTCTTTTTCAATCATCTATTTGTTTCTCCTTAAAATACTGAGTAAGATATTTAAAAGGGGAGAAGTTCTGTTTTTATTGCATATATCGACTTTCAGCTGGATTAGAACGTTTTACGTGTACATCTTCCATTGGTAATATAAACAGAAAATCAGGAACATTTTAGGTAATTTTAATGAAAGCACATTGATTTTTATCATTTGTATTGGAAGTAACATCTTTATACATCTTTTCTTGGGTCTAAAAAAAATACGAAACGTCGCTCTATGATTCGAAGTTAAAATCTTCAAATTTGGTATAATAATGACTTTTTTCACGTTTTTCATGTAGTTTGATATTACGTAAATATATTCATTTTACCAATATTTCGATACTATTTCATGTAGTATCACGATATGTGATTTGGCCTTCAAATCTCAGATTTTCGCATAATATTGCATTTTAAGCAAGTTTTCTTGCATTTTGTTTCGTACTAAAAATCATCTAATTCAGCAATATTTTGACGTTTATCATCCCCTTTTTCTTTTTGTGATATAAACAAAATATCATCGAATTAGGCAATATTTTGCTGTTTTTCCATGTTTTTGTGAATTTTCAGTTTATTGCTATTAATTCATTAAATATACGATAAAAATGATGCAAACATATAATTGATTAGAAATTAACCTTAAACACTTCATTTTCAATCAACTATTTGTTTCTCGGTAAAATACAGAGTAAGATATTGGAAAGGGGAGAAGTTCTGTTTTTATTGCATATATCGAAGTTTCAGCCTGATTAGAGCGGTTTTACGTGAACATCTTCCATCGGTAATATAAACGGAAAAACAGGAACATTTTAGGTAATTCTAATGAAAATACATTGATTTTTATCATTTGTATTTGAAACAACATTGTCATATGTCTTTTCTTGGATCTAAATAATACGAAACCTCGCTCTATGATTTGAAGTTAAAATCTTCAAATATGGTAATAAAGTGACTTTTTTCACGTTATTCATAGTGTGATTTTACGTATATATATTCGTTTTTACCAATATTTCGATACTACTTCATGTTTTCTGAAGATATGTGATTTCGCCTTCAAATCTCAGAATTTTGCAAATTTTGCATTTTAGGCAAGTTTTCTTGCATTTTGTTTTGTACTAAAAATCATCGAATTTAGCAATATTTTGACCATTATCATCCCCTTTTCCTTTATGTGATTTAAACAAAATATCATTGAATTACTCCGTTTTTCCACGTTTTTGTGAATTTTCAGTTTATTGTTCTTAATTCATTAAATATACGATAAAAATTATGCAAACACATAATTGATCAGAAAATAACCTTAAATACTTCATTTTCAATCATCTATTTGTTTCTCGTTAAAATACTGAGTAAGATATTTAAAAGGGGAGAAGTTCTGTTTTTATTGCATATATCGACGTTTCAGCTGGATTAGAACGGTTTTACGTGTACATCTTCCATTGGTAATATAAACCGAAAATCAGGAACATTTTAGTTAATTTTAATGAAAGCACATTGATTTTTATCATTTGTATTGGAAGTAACATCTTTATACATCTTTTCTTGGGTCTAAAAAAAATACGAAACGTCGCTCTATGATTCGAAGTTAAAATCTTCAAATTTGGTATAATAATGACTTTTTTCACGTTTTTCATGTAGTTTGATATTACGTAAATATATTAATTTTTACCAATATTTCGATATTATTTCATGTAGTATCACGATATGTGATTTGGCCTTCAAATCTCAGATTTTCGCATAATATTGCATTTTAAGCAAGTTTTCTTGCATTTTGTTTCGTACTAAAAATCATCTAATTCAGCAATATTTTGACGTTTATCATCCCCTTTTTCTTTTTGTGATATAAACAAAATATCATCGAATTAGGCAATATTTTGCTGTTTTTCCATGTTTTTGTGAATTTTCAGTTTATTGCTATTAATTCATTAAATATACGATAAAAATGATGCAAACATATAATTGATTAGAAATTAACCTTAAACACTTCATTTTCAATCAACTATTTGTTTCTCGGTAAAATACAGAGTAAGATATTGGAAAGGGGAGAAGTTCTGTTTTTATTGCATATATCGAAGTTTCAGCCTGATTAGAGCGGTTTTACGTGAACATCTTCCATCGGTAATATAAACGGAAAAACAGGAACATTTTAGGTAATTCTAATGAAAATACATTGATTTTTATCATTTGTATTTGAAACAACATTGTCATATGTCTTTTCTTGGATCTAAATAATACGAAACCTCGCTCTATGATTTGAAGTTAAAATCTTCAAATATGGTAATAAAGTGACTTTTTTCACGTTATTCATAGTGTGATTTTACGTATATATATTCGTTTTTACCAATATTTCGATACTACTTCATGTTTTCTGAAGATATGTGATTTCGCCTTCAAATCTCAGAATTTTGCAAATTTTGCATTTTAGGCAAGTTTTCTTGCATTTTGTTTTGTACTAAAAATCATCGAATTTAGCAATATTTTGACCATTATCATCCCCTTTTCCTTTATGTGATTTAAACAAAATATCATTGAATTACTCCGTTTTTCCACGTTTTTGTGAATTTTCAGTTTATTGTTCTTAATTCATTAAATATACGATAAAAATTATGCAAACACATAATTGATCAGAAAATAACCTTAAATACTTCATTTTCAATCATCTATTTGTTTCTCGTTAAAATACTGAGTAAGATATTTAAAAGGGGAGAAGTTCTGTTTTTATTGCATATATCGACGTTTCAGCTGGATTAGAACGGTTTTACGTGTACATCTTCCATTGGTAATATAAACCGAAAATCAGGAACATTTTAGTTAATTTTAATGAAAGCACATTGATTTTTATCATTTGTATTGGAAGTAACATCTTTATACATCTTTTCTTGGGTCTAAAAAAAATACGAAACGTCGCTCTATGATTCGAAGTTAAAATCTTCAAATTTGGTATAATAATGACTTTTTTCACGTTTTTCATGTAGTTTGATATTACGTAAATATATTCATTTTTACCAATATTTCGATACTATTTCATGTAGTATCACGATATGTGATTTGGCCTTCAAATCTCA
Organism: Procambarus clarkii; assembly: GCF_040958095.1. Lineage (NCBI taxonomy): Eukaryota > Metazoa > Arthropoda > Malacostraca > Decapoda > Cambaridae > Procambarus > Procambarus clarkii. The sequence goes on along the minus strand of NC_091150.1, from coordinate 1,509,422 downwards.
GATTTTCGCATAATATTGCATTTTAAGCAAGTTTTCTTGCATTTTGTTTCGTACTAAAAATCATCTAATTCAGCAATATTTTGACGTTTATCATCCCCTTTTTCTTTTTGTGATATAAACAAAATATCATCGAATTAGGCAATATTTTGCTGTTTTTCCATGTTTTTGTGAATTTTCAGTTTATTGCTATTAATTCATTAAATATACGATAAAAATGATGCAAACATATAATTGATTAGAAATTACCCTAAAACACTTCATTTTCAATCAACTATTTGTTTCTCGGTAAAATACAGAGTAAGATATTGGAAAGGGGAGAAGTTCTGTTTTTATCGACGTTTCAGCCTGATAAGAGCGGTTTTACGTGAACATCTTCCATCGGTAATATAAACGGAAAAACAGGAATATTTTAGTTAATTCTAATGAAAACACATTGATTTTTATCATTTGTATTTGAAACAACATTGTCATATGTCTTTTCTTGGATCTAAATAATACGAAACCTCGCTCTATGATTTGAAGTTAAAATCCTCAAATATGGTAATAAAGTGACTTTTTTCACGTTATTCATAGTGTGATTTTACGTATATATATTCGTTTTTACCAATATTTCGATACTACTTCATGTTTTCTGAAGATATGTGATTTCGCCTTCAAATCTCAGAATTTTGCAAATTTTGCATTTTAAGCAAGTTTTCTTGCATTTTGTTTTGTACTAAAAATCATCGAATTTAGCAATATTTTGACCATTATCATCCCCTTTTCCTTTATGTGATTTAAACAAAATATCATTGAATTAGGCCGTTTTTCCACGTTTTTGTGAAATTTCAGTTTATTGTTATTAATTCATTAAATATTCAATAAAAATTATGCAAACACATAATTGATCAGAAAATAACCTTAAATACTTCATTTTCAATCATCTATTTGTTTCTCGTTAAAATACTGAGTAAGATATTTAAAAGGGGAGAAGTTCTGTTTTTATTGCATATATCGACGTTTCAGCTGGATTAGAACGGTTTTACGTGTACATCTTCCATTGGTAATATAAACCGAAAATCAGGAACATTTTAGTTAATTTTAATGAAAGCACATTGATTTTTATCATTTGTATTGGAAGCAACATCTTTATACATCTTTTCTAGGGTCTAAAAAATACGAAACGTCGCTCAATGATTCGAAGTTAAAATCTTCAAATTTGGTATAATAATGACTTTTTTCACGTTTTTCATGTAGTTTGATATTACGTAAATATATTCATTTTTACCAATATTTCGATACTATTTCATGTAGTATCACGATATGTGATTTGGCCTTCAAATCTCAGATTTTCGCATAATATTGCATTTTAAGCAAGTTTTCTTGCATTTTGTTTCGTACTAAAAATCATCTAATTCAGCAATATTTTGACGTTTATCATCCCCTTTTCGTTTTTGTGATATAAAAAAAATATCATCGAATTAGGCAATATTTTGCTGTTTTTCCATTTTTTTGTGAATTTTCAGTTTATTGCTTTTAATTCATTAAATATACGATAAAAATGATGCAAACATATAATTGATTAGAAATTAACCTTAAACACTTCATTTTCAATCAACTATTTGTTTCTCGGTAAAATACAGAGTAAGATATTGGAAAGGGGAGAAGTTCTGTTTTTATTGCATATATCGAAATTTCAGCCTGATTAGAGCGGTTTTACGTGAACATCTTCCATCGGTAATATAAACGGAAAAACAGGAACATTTTAGTTAATTCTAATGAAAATACATTGATTTTTATCATTTGTATTTGAAACAACATTGTAATATGTCTTTTCTTGGATCTAAATAATACGAAACCTCGCTCTATGATTTGAAGTTAAAATCTTCAAATATGGTAATAAAGTGACTTTTTTCACGTTATTCATAGTGTGATTTTACGTATATATATTCGTTTTTACCAATATTTCGATACTACTTCATGTTTTTTGAAGATATGTGATTTCGCATTCAAATCTCAGAATTTTGCAAATTTTGCATTTTAAGCAAGTTTTCTTGCATTTTGTTTTGTACTAAAAATCATCGAATTTAGCAATATTTTGACCATTATCATCCCCTTTTCCTTTATGTGATTTAAACAAAATATCATTGAATTAGGCCGTTTTTCCACGTTTTTGTGAAATTTCAGTTTATTGTTATTAATTCATTAAATATTCAATAAAAATTATGCAAACACATAATTGATCAGAAAATAACCTTAAATACTTCATTTTCAATCATCTATTTGTTTCTCGTTAAAATACTGAGTAAGATATTTAAAAGGGGAGAAGTTCTGTTTTTATTGCATATATCGACGTTTCAGCTGGATTAGAACGGTTTTACGTGTACATCTTCCATTGGTAATATAAACCGAAAATCAGGAACATTTTAGTTAATTTTAATGAAAGCACATTGATTTTTATCATTTGTATTGGAAGCAACATCTTTATACATCTTTTCTAGGGTCTAAAAAATACGAAACGTCGCTCAATGATTCGAAGTTAAAATCTTCAAATTTGGTATAATAATGACTTTTTTCACGTTTTTCATGTAGTTTGATATTACGTAAATATATTCATTTTTACCAATATTTCGATACTATTTCATGTAGTATCACGATATGTGATTTGGCCTTCAAATCTCAGATTTTCGCATAATATTGCATTTTAAGCAAGTTTTCTTGCATTTTGTTTCGTACTAAAAATCATCTAATGCAGCAATATTTTGACGTTTATCATCCCCTTTTCGTTTTTGTGATATAAAAAAAATATCATCGAATTAGGCAATATTTTGCTGTTTTTCCATTTTTTTGTGAATTTTCAGTTTATTGCTTTTAATTCATTAAATATACGATAAAAATGATGCAAACATATAATTGATTAGAAATTAACCTTAAACACTTCATTTTCAATCAACTATTTGTTTCTCGGTAAAATACAGAGTAAGATATTGGAAAGGGGAGAAGTTCTGTTTTTATTGCATATATCGAAATTTCAGCCTGATTAGAGCGGTTTTACGTGAACATCTTCCATCGGTAATATAAACGGAAAAACAGGAACATTTTAGTTAATTCTAATGAAAATACATTGATTTTTATCATTTGTATTTGAAACAACATTGTAATATGTCTTTTCTTGGATCTAAATAATACGAAACCTCGCTCTATGATTTGAAGTTAAAATCTTCAAATATGGTAATAAAGTGACTTTTTTCACGTTATTCATAGTGTGATTTTACGTATATATATTCGTTTTTACCAATATTTCGATACTACTTCATGTTTTTTGAAGATATGTGATTTCGCCTTCAAATCTCAGAATTTTGCAAATTTTGCATTTTAAGCAAGTTTTCTTGCATTTTGTTTTGTACTAAAAATCATCGAATTTAGCAATATTTTGACCATTATCATCCCCTTTTCCTTTATGTGATTTAAACAAAATATCATTGAATTAGGCCGTTTTTCCACGTTTTTGTGAATTTTCAGTTTATTGTTCTTAATTCATTAAATATACGATAAAAATTATGCAAACACATAATTGATCAGAAAATAACCTTAAATACTTCTTTTTCAATCATCTATTTGTTTCTCCTTAAAATACTGAGTAAGATATTTAAAAGGGGAGAAGTTCTGTTTTTATTGCATATATCGACTTTCAGCTGGATTAGAACGTTTTACGTGTACATCTTCCATTGGTAATATAAACAGAAAATCAGGAACATTTTAGGTAATTTTAATGAAAGCACATTGATTTTTATCATTTGTATTGGAAGTAACATCTTTATACATCTTTTCTTGGGTCTAAAAAAAATACGAAACGTCGCTCTATGATTCGAAGTTAAAATCTTCAAATTTGGTATAATAATGACTTTTTTCACGTTTTTCATGTAGTTTGATATTACGTAAATATATTCATTTTACCAATATTTCGATACTATTTCATGTAGTATCACGATATGTGATTTGGCCTTCAAATCTCAGATTTTCGCATAATATTGCATTTTAAGCAAGTTTTCTTGCATTTTGTTTCGTACTAAAAATCATCTAATTCAGCAATATTTTGACGTTTATCATCCCCTTTTTCTTTTTGTGATATAAACAAAATATCATCGAATTAGGCAATATTTTGCTGTTTTTCCATGTTTTTGTGAATTTTCAGTTTATTGCTATTAATTCATTAAATATACGATAAAAATGATGCAAACATATAATTGATTAGAAATTAACCTTAAACACTTCATTTTCAATCAACTATTTGTTTCTCGGTAAAATACAGAGTAAGATATTGGAAAGGGGAGAAGTTCTGTTTTTATTGCATATATCGAAGTTTCAGCCTGATTAGAGCGGTTTTACGTGAACATCTTCCATCGGTAATATAAACGGAAAAACAGGAACATTTTAGGTAATTCTAATGAAAATACATTGATTTTTATCATTTGTATTTGAAACAACATTGTCATATGTCTTTTCTTGGATCCAAATAATACGAAACCTCGCTCTATGATTTGAAGTTAAAATCTTCAAATATGGTAATAAAGTGACTTTTTTCACGTTATTCATAGTGTGATTTTACGTATATATATTCGTTTTTACCAATATTTCGATACTACTTCATGTTTTCTGAAGATATGTGATTTCGCCTTCAAATCTCAGAATTTTGCAAATTTTGCATTTTAGGCAAGTTTTCTTGCATTTTGTTTTGTACTAAAAATCATCGAATTTAGCAATATTTTGACCATTATCATCCCCTTTTCCTTTATGTGATTTAAACAAAATATCATTGAATTACTCCGTTTTTCCACGTTTTTGTGAATTTTCAGTTTATTGTTCTTAATTCATTAAATATACGATAAAAATTATGCAAACACATAATTGATCAGAAAATAACCTTAAATACTTCATTTTCAATCATCTATTTGTTTCTCGTTAAAATACTGAGTAAGATATTTAAAAGGGGAGAAGTTCTGTTTTTATTGCATATATCGACGTTTCAGCTGGATTAGAACGGTTTTACGTGTACATCTTCCATTGGTAATATAAACCGAAAATCAGGAACATTTTAGTTAATTTTAATGAAAGCACATTGATTTTTATCATTTGTATTGGAAGTAACATCTTTATACATCTTTTCTTGGGTCTAAAAAAAATACGAAACGTCGCTCTATGATTCGAAGTTAAAATCTTCAAATTTGGTATAATAATGACTTTTTTCACGTTTTTCATGTAGTTTGATATTACGTAAATATATTCATTTTTACCAATATTTCGATACTATTTCATGTGGTATCACGATATGTGATTTGGCCTTCAAATCTCAGATTTTCGCATAATATTGCATTTTAAGCAAGTTTTCTTGCATTTTGTTTCGTACTAAAAATCATCTAATTCAGCAATATTTTGACGTTTATCATCCCCTTTTTCTTTTTGTGATATAAACAAAATATCATCGAATTAGGCAATATTTTGCTGTTTTTCCATGTTTTTGTGAATTTTCAGTTTATTGCTATTAATTCATTAAATATACGATAAAAATGATGCAAACATATAATTGATTAGAAATTAACCTTAAACACTTCATTTTCAATCAACTATTTGTTTCTCGGTAAAATACAGAGTAAGATATTGGAAAGGGGAGAAGTTCTGTTTTTATTGCATATATCGAAGTTTCAGCCTGATTAGAGCGGTTTTACGTGAACATCTTCCATCGGTAATATAAACGGAAAAACAGGAACATTTTAGGTAATTCTAATGAAAATACATTGATTTTTATCATTTGTATTTGAAACAACATTGTCATATGTCTTTTCTTGGATCTAAATAATACGAAACCTCGCTCTATGATTTGAAGTTAAAATCTTCAAATATGGTAATAAAGTGACTTTTTTCACGTTATTCATAGTGTGATTTTACGTATATATATTCGTTTTTACCAATATTTCGATACTACTTCATGTTTTCTGAAGATATGTGATTTCGCCTTCAAATCTCAGAATTTTGCAAATTTTGCATTTTAGGCAAGTTTTCTTGCATTTTGTTTTGTACTAAAAATCATCGAATTTAGCAATATTTTGACCATTATCATCCCCTTTTCCTTTATGTGATTTAAACAAAATATCATTGAATTACTCCGTTTTTCCACGTTTTTGTGAATTTTCAGTTTATTGTTCTTAATTCATTAAATATACGATAAAAATTATGCAAACACATAATTGATCAGAAAATAACCTTAAATACTTCATTTTCAATCATCTATTTGTTTCTCGTTAAAATACTGAGTAAGATATTTAAAAGGGGAGAAGTTCTGTTTTTATTGCATATATCGACGTTTCAGCTGGATTAGAACGGTTTTACGTGTACATCTTCCATTGGTAATATAAACCGAAAATCAGGAACATTTTAGTTAATTTTAATGAAAGCACATTGATTTTTATCATTTGTATTGGAAGTAACATCTTTATACATCTTTTCTTGGGTCTAAAAAAAATACGAAACGTCGCTCTATGATTCGAAGTTAAAATCTTCAAATTTGGTATAATAATGACTTTTTTCACGTTTTTCATGTAGTTTGATATTACGTAAATATATTCATTTTTACCAATATTTCGATACTATTTCATGTAGTATCACGATATGTGATTTGGCCTTCAAATCTCAGATTTTCGCATAATATTGCATTTTAAGCAAGTTTTCTTGCATTTTGTTTCGTACTAAAAATCATCTAATTCAGCAATATTTTGACGTTTATCATCCTCTTTTTCTTTTTGTGATATAAACAAAATATCATCGAATTAGGCAATATTTTGCTGTTTTTCCATGTTTTTGTGAATTTTCAGTTTATTGCTATTAATTCATTAAATATACGATAAAAATGATGCAAACATATAATTGATTAGAAATTAACCTTAAACACTTCATTTTCAATCAACTATTTGTTTCTCGGTAAAATACAGAGTAAGATATTGGAAAGGGGAGAAGTTCTGTTTTTATTGCATATATCGAAGTTTCAGCCTGATTAGAGCGGTTTTACGTGAACATCTTCCATCGGTAATATAAACGGAAAAACAGGAACATTTTAGTTAATTCTAATGAAAATACATTGATTTTTATCATTTGTATTTGAAACAACATTGTCATATGTCTTTTCTTGGATCTAAATAATACGAAACCTCGCTCTATGATTTGAAGTTAAAATCTTCAAATATGGTAATAAAGTGACTTTTTTCACGTTATTCATAGTGTGATTTTACGTATATATATTCGTTTTTACCAATATTTCGATACTACTTCATGTTTTCTGAAGATATGTGATTTCGCCTTCAAATCTCAGAATTTTGCAAATTTTGCATTTTAAGCAAGTTTTCTTGCATTTTGTTTTGTACTAAAAATCATCGAATTTAGCAATATTTTGACCATTATCATCCCCTTTTCCTTTATGTGATTTAAACAAAATATCATTGAATTAGGCCGTTTTTCCACGTTTTTGTGAATTTTCAGTTTATTGTTCTTAATTCATTAAATATACGATAAAAATTATTCAAACACATAATTGATCAGAAAATAACCTTAAATACTTCATTTTCAATCATCTATTTGTTTCTCGTTAAAATACTGAGTAAGATATTAAAAAGGGGAGAAGTTCTGTTTTTATTGCATATATCGACGTTTCAGCTGGATTAGAACGGTTTTACGTGTACATCTTCCATCGGTAATATAAACCGAAAATCAGGAACATTTTAGTTAATTTTTATGAAAGCACATTGATTTTTATCATTTGTATTGGGAGCAACATCTTTATACATCTTTTCTAGGGTCTAAAAAATACGAAACGTCGCTCAATGATTCGAAGTTAAAATCTTCAAATTTGGTATAATAATGACTTTTTTCACGTTTTTCATGTAGTTTGATATTACGTAAATATATTCATTTTTACCAATATTTCGATACTATTTCATGTAGTATCACGATATGTGATTTGGCCTTCAAATCTCAGATTTTCGCATAATATTGCATTTTAAGCAAGTTTTCTTGCATTTTGTTTCGTACTAAGAATCATCTAATTCAGCAATATTTTGACGTTTATCATCCCCTTTTCGTTTTTGTGATATAAAAAAAATATCATCGAATTAGGCAATATTTTGCTGTTTTTCCATTTTTTTGTGAATTTTCAGTTTATTGCTATTAATTCATTAAATATACGATAAAAATGATGCAAACATATAATTGATTAGAAATTAACCTTAAACACTTCATTTTCAATCAACTATTTGTTTCTCGGTAAAATACAGAGTAAGATATTGGAAAGGGGAGAAGTTCTGTTTTTATTGCATATATCGAAGTTTCAGCCTGATTAGAGCGGTTTTACGTGAACATCTTCCATCGGTAATATAAACGGAAAAACAGGAACATTTTAGTTAATTCTAATGAAAATACATTGATTTTTATCATTTGTATTTGAAACAACATTGTCATATGTCTTTTCTTGGATCTAAATAATACGAAACCTCGCTCTATAATTTGAAGTTAAAATCTTCAAATATGGTAATAAAGTGACTTTTTTCACGTTATTCATAGTGTGATTTTACGTATATATATTCGTTTTTACCAATATTTCGATACTACTTCATGTTTTCTGAAGATATGTTATTTCGCCTTCAAATCTCAGAATTTTGCAAATTTTGCATTTTAAGCAAGTTTTCTTGCATTTTGTTTTGTACTAAAAATCATCGAATTTAGTAATATTTTGACCATTTTCAACCCCTTTTCCTTTATGTGATTTAAACAAAATATCATTGAATTAGGCCGTTTTTCCACGTTTTTGTGAATTTTCAGTTAATTGTTCTTAATTCATTAAATATACGATAAAAATTATGCAAACACATAATTGATCAGAAAATAACCTTAAATACTTCATTTTCAATCATCTATTTGTTTCTCGTTAAATACTGAGTAAGATATTTAAAAGGGGAGAAGTTCTGTTTTTATTGCATATATCGACTTTCAGCTGGATTAGAACGGTTTTACGTGTACATCTTCCATTGGTAATATAAACCGAAAATCAGGAACATTTTAGTTAATTTTAATGAAAGCACATTGATTTTTATCATTTGTATTGGAAGTAACATCTTTATACATCTTTTCTTGGGTCTAAAAAAAATACGAAACGTCGCTCTATGATTCGAAGTTAAAATCTTCAAATTTGGTATAATAATGACTTTCTTCACGTTTTTCATGTAGTTTGATATTACGTAAATATATTCATTTTTACCAATATTTCGATACTATTTCATGTAGTATCACGATATGTGATTTGGCCTTCAAATCTCAGATTTTCGCATAATATTGCATTTTAAGCAAGTTTTCTTGCATTTTGTTTCGTACTAAAAATCATCTAATTCAGCAATATTTTGACGTTTATCATCCCCTTTTTCTTTTTGTGATATAAACAAAATATCATCGAATTAGGCAATATTTTGCTGTTTTTCCATGTTTTTGTGAATTTTCAGTTTATTGCTATTAATTCATTAAATATACGATAAAAATGATGCAAACATATAATTGATTAGAAATTAACCTTAAACACTTCATTTTCAATCAACTATTTGTTTCTCGGTAAAATACAGAGTAAGATATTGGAAAGGGGAGAAGTTCTGTTTTTATTGCATATATCGACGTTTCAGCCTGATTAGAGCGGTTTTACGTGTACATCTTCCATTGGTAATATAAACCGAAAATCAGGAACATTTTAGTTAATTTTAATGAAAGCACATTGATTTTTATCATTTGTATTGGAAGTAACATCTTTATACATCTTTTCTTGGGTCTAAAAAAAATACGAAACGTCGCTCTATGATTCGAAGTTAAAATCTTCAAATTTGGTATAATAATGACTTTTTTCACGTTTTTCATGTAGTTTGATATTACGTAAATATATTAATTTTTGCCAATATTTCGATACTATTTCATGTAGTATTACGATATGTGATTTGGCCTTCAAATCTCAGATTTTCGCATAATATTGCATTTTAAGCAAGTTTTCTTGCATTTTGTTTCGTACTAAAAATCATCTAATTCAGCAATAATTTGACGTTTATCATCCCCTTTTTCTTTTTGTGATATAAACAAAATATCATCGAATTAGGCAATATTTTGCTGTTTTTCCATGTTTTTGTGAATTTTCAGTTTATTGCTATTAATTCATTAAATATACGATAAAAATGATGCAAACATATAATTGATTAGAAATTAACCTTAAACACTTCATTTTCAATCAACTATTTGTTTCTCGGTAAAATATAGAGTAAGATATTGGAAAGGGGAGAACTTCTGTTTTTATTGCATATATCGACGTTTTAGCCTGATTAGAGCGGTTTTACGTGAACATCTTCCATCGGTAATATAAACGAAAAAACAGGAACATTTTAGTTAATTCTAATGAAAATACATTGATTTTTATCATTTGTATTTGAAACAACATTGTCATATGTCTTTTCTTGGATCTAAATAATACGAAACCTCGCTCTATGATTTGAAGTTAAAATCCTCAAATATGGTAATAAAGTGACTTTTTTCACGTTATTCATAGTGTGATTTTACGTATAAATATAAGTTTTTACCAATATTTCGATACTACTTCATGTTTTCTTAAGATATGTGATTTCGTCTTCAAATCTCAGAATTTCGCAAATTTTGCATTTTAAGCAAGTTTTTTGCATTTTGTTTTGTACTAAAAATCATCGAATTTAGCAATATTTTGACCATTATCATCCCCTTTTCCTTTATGTGATTTAAACAAAATATCATTGAATTAGGCCGTTTTCCCACGTTTTTGTGAATTTTCAGTTTATTATTATTAATTCATTAAATATACGATAAAAATTATGCAAACACATAATTGATCAAAAAAATAACCTTAAATACTTCATTTTCAATCATCTATTTGTTTCTCGTTAAAATACTGAGTAAGATATTAAAAAGGGGAGAAGTTCTGTTTTTATTGCATATATCGACGTTTCAGCTGGATTAGAACGGTTTTACGTGTACATCTTCCATCGGTAATATAAACCGAAAATCAGGAACATTTTAGTTAATTTTTATGAAAGCACATTGATTTTTATCATTTGTATTGGAAGCAACATCTTTTCTAGGGTCTAAAAAATACGAAACGTCGCTCAATGATTCGAAGTTAAAATCCACAAATTGGGTATATTAATGACTTTTTTCACGTTTTTCATGTAGTTTGATATTACGTAAATATATTCATTTTTACCAATATTTCGATACTATTTCATGTAGTATCACGATATGTGATTTGGCCTTCAAATCTCAGATTTTCGCATAATATTGCATTTTAAGCAAGTTTTCTTGCATTTTGTTTCGTACTAAAAATCATCTAATTCAGCAATATTTTGACGTTTACCATCCCCTTTTCGTTTTTGTGATATAAAAAAAATATCATCGAATTAGGCAATATTTTGCTGTTTTTCCATGTTTTTGTGAATTTTCAGTTTATTGCTATTAATTCATTAAATATACGATAAAAATGATGCAAACATATAATTGATTAGAAATTAACCTTAAACACTTCATTTTCAATCAACTATTTGTTTCTCGGTAAAATACAGAGTAAGATATTGGAAAGGGGAGAAGTTCTGTTTTTATTGCATATATCGACGTTTCAGCCTGATTAGAGCGGTTTTACGTGAACATCTTCCATCGGTAATATAAACGGAAAAACAGGAACATTTTAGTTAATTCTAATGAAAATACATTGATATTTATCATTTGTATTTGAAACAACATTGTCATATGTCTTTTCTTGGATCTAAATAATACGAAACCTCGCTCTATGATTTGAAGTTAAAATCCTCAAATATGGTAATAAAGTGACTTTTTTCACGTTATTCGTAGTGTGACTTTACGTATATATATTCGTTTTTACCAATATTTCGATACTACTTCATGTTTTCTGAAGATATGTGATTTCGCCTTCAAATCTCAGAATTTTGCAAATTTTGCATTTTAAGCAAGTTTTCTTGCATTTTGTTTTGTACTAAAAATCATCGAATTTAGCAATATTTTGACCATTATCATCCCCTTTTCCTTTATGTGATTTAAACAAAATATCATCGAATTAGGCCGTTTTTCCACGTTTTTGTGAATTTTCAGTTTATTGTTATTAATTCATTAAATATACGATATAAATTATGCAAACACATAATTGATTAGAAAATAACCTTAAATACTTCATTTTCAATCAACTATTTGTTTCTCGTTAAAATACTGAGTAAGATATTTAAAAGGGGAGAAGTTCTGTTTTTATTGCATATATCGACGTTTCAGCTGGATTAGAACGGTTTTACGTGTACATCTTCCATCGGTAATATAAACCGAAAATCAGGAACATTTTAGTTAATTTTAATGAAAGCACATTGATTTTTATCATTTGTATTGGAAGCAACATCTTTATACATCTTTTCTAGGGTCTAAAAAATACGAAACGTCGCTCTATGATTCGAAGTTAAAATCTTCAAATTTGGTATAATAATGACTTTTTTCACGTTATTCATGTAGTTTGATATTACGTAAATATATTCATTTTTACCAATATTTCGATACTATTTCATGTAGTATCACGATATGTGATTTGGCCTTCAAATCTCAAATTTTCGCATAATATTGCATTTTAAGCAAGTTTTCTTGCATTTTGTTTCGTACTAAAAATCATCTAATCCAGCAATATTTTGACGTTTATCATCCCTTTTTCGTTTTTGTGATATAAAAAAAATATCATCGAATTAGGCAATATTTTGCTGTTTTTCCATTTTTTTGTGAATTTTCAGTTTATTGCTATTAATTCATTAAATATACGATAAAAATGATGCAAACATGTAATTGATTAGAAATTAACCTTAAACACTTCATTTTCAATCAACTATTTGTTTCTCGGTAAAATACAGAGTAAGATATTGGAAAGGGGAGAAGTTCTGTTTTTATTGCATATATCGAAGTTTCAGCCTGATTAGAGCGGTTTTACGTGAACATCTTCCATCGGTAATATAAACGGAAAAACAGGAACATTTTAGTTAATTCTAATGAAAATACATTGATTTTTATCATTTGTATTTGAAACAACATTGTCATATGTCTTTTCTTGGATCTAAATAATACGAAACCTTGCTCTATGATTTGAAGTTAAAATCTTCAAATATGGTAATAAAGTGACTTTTTTCACGTTATTCATAGTGTGATTTTACGTATATATATTCGTTTTTACCAATATTTCGATACTACTTCATGTTTTCTGAAGATATGTGATTTCGCCTTCAAATCTCAGAATTTTGCAAATTTTGCATTTTAAGCAAGTTTTCTTGCATTTTGTTTTGTACTAAAAATCATCGAATTTAGCAATATTTTGACCATTATCATCCCCTTTTCCTTTATGTGATTTAAACAAAATATCATTGAATTAGGCCGTTTTTCCACGTTTTTGTGAATTATCAGTTTATTGTTATTAATTCATTAAATATACGATAAAAATTATGCAAACACATAATTGATCAGAAAATAACCTTAAATACTTCATTTTCAATCATCTATTTGTTTCTCGTTAAAATACTGAGTAAGAAATTTAAAAGGGGAGAAGTTCTGTTTTTATTGCATATATCGACGTTTCAGCTGGATTAGAACGGTTTTACGTGTACATCTTCCATCGGTAATATAATCCGAAAATCAGGAACATTTTAGTTAATTTTAATGAAAGCACATTGATTTTTATCATTTGTATTGGAAGCAACATCTTTATACATCTTTTCTAGGGTCTAAAAAATCCGAAACGTCGGTCTATGATTCAAAGTTAAAATCTTAAAATTTGGTATAATAATGAATTTTTTCACGTTTTTCATGTAGTTTGATATTACGTAAATATATTCATTTTTACCAATATTTCGATACTATTTCATGTAGTATCACGATATGTCATTTGGCCTTCAAATCTCAGATTTTCGCATAATATTGCATTTTAAGCAAGTTTTCTTCCATTTTGTTTCGTACTAAAAATCATCTAATTCAGCAATATTTTGACGTTTATCATGCCCGTTTTCTTTTTGTGATATAAACAAAATATCATCGAATTAGGCAATATTTTGCTGTTTTTCCATGTTTTTGTGAATTTTCAGTTTATTGCTATTAATTCATTAAATATACGATAAAAATGATGCAAACATATAATTGATTAGAAATTAACCTTAAACACTTCATTTTCAATCAACAACTATATCAAAATGTGACCCATCGACGCTTTCAGTAATTGGCATATTTTCGGTATAAAAAGTCGTAATTTCATACTACGAATACGTGCCGAGAGACAGAATTTGCCTCCGAAATATGGCTCAAGCTTCGAATTTGGGATGTTTGGGATATTTTGAAAACTGCAGGGAGGGTGTGGGCAGAATGCGATCCATAGCTGCTTTCAGTAATCGGCATATTTTCGGTATAAAAAGTTATAATTTTAATTTTCGAACAAGTGCAGAGAGCCAGAATTTGTCTCATCACTCTTTCGAGCCTCTGCATCACCCTCTTAAGCCTCTGCATCTCTCTCTTCAGCCTCTGCATCACTCTCTTGAGCCTCTGCATCACTCTCTTGAGCCTTTGCATCCCGCTCTTAAGCCTCTACATCACTCTCTTAAGCCTATGCATCACTCTCTTGAGCCTCTGCATCCCTCTCTTGAGCCGAGAGACAAAATTTGGCTCCAAAATATGGCTCAAGCGTCGAATTTGGGATGTTTGGGTTATTTTGAAAACTGCAGGGGGAGTTTGGGCAAAATGTGACCCATCGATGCTCTCAGTAATTGGCATATTTTCGGTATAAAAATTCGTAAACTCAAACTGCGAATACGTGCAGAGAGCGAGAATTTTACTTCAAAATATGGCTCAAGCGTTTAATTTGGGATGTTCAGGATATTTTGAAAACGGCAAGGGATTTTGGGCAAAATATAACCCATCGCCGCTTTCAGTAATTGGCATATTTTCGGTATAAAAAGTCGTAATTTCAAACTGCGAATACGTGCAGAGCCAAAATTTGGCTCCAGATTATGACTCAAAGGGTCGAATTTGGGATGCTTGGGATATTTTGAAAACTGCAAGGAGAATTTGTGCAAAATACGATCCATCGCCGCTTTCAGTAATTGGCATACTTTCGGTATAAAAGGACGTAATTAAAAACTGCGAATACGTGCAGAGAGCCAGAATTTGGTTCCAAAATATGGCTCAAGCGTCGAATTTGGGATGTTTGGGATATTTTGAAAACTGTAGGTGGGGTTTGGGCAAAATGTGACCTATCGCTGCTCTCAGTAATTGGCATATTTTCGATATAAAAAGTCGTTTCTTCAAACTGTGAATACGTGCAGAGAGCGAGAAATTGACTCCAAAATATGACTCAAGCATCGAATTTGGGATGTTTGTGATACTTTGAAAACAGCCGGGAGGGATTGGGCAAAATGTGACCCATCGCTGCTATAAGTAATTGGCAAATTTTCGGTATAAAGAGTAGTAATTTCAAACTAGGGAGGCTTTGGGCAGAATGTGACACATCGCCGCTCTCAGTATTTAGCATATTTTCGGTATAAAAAGTCGTAATTTCAAACTGCGAATACGTGCAGAGAGCCAGAATTTGGCTCCAAAATATTACTCAAGGGTTGCATTTGGAATGTATGGGATATTTTGAAAACTGCAGGGAGAATTTGTGCAAAATGTGATCCATCGCCGCTTTCAGTAATTAGCATACTTTCGGTATAAAAAGACGTAATTTCAAACTGCGAACACGTGCAGAGAGCCAGAATTTGGCTCCAAAAAATTTCTCACGCGTCGGACTTGGAATGTTTGGGATATTTTGAAAACTGCATGGTGGTTTGGGCAAAATGTGACCCATCTCTGCTCTCAGTAATTGGCTTATTTTCGGTAAAAAAAAGTCGTAATTTCAAACTGCCAACACGTGCCGAGAACCAGAATTTGGCTTCAAAATATGGCTCAAGCGTCGAATTCGGGATGTTTGGGATATTTTAAAAACTGCAGGGGTGTTAGAGCAATATGTGACCCATCGCCGTTCTCAGTAATTAACATATTTTTGGTATAAAAAGTCGTAATTTTAAACTTCGAACACCTGCAGAGAGTCATAATTTTCCTTCAAAATATGGCTCAAGGGTCGAATTTGAGATGTTTGGGACATTTTGAAAGCTTCAGGGGGGTTTGGGCAAAATGTGTTCCATCGCCGCTCTCAGTAACTGGCATATTTTCGGTACAAATAGCCGTTATTTCAAACTGCAAATACGTGCAGAGAGCCAGAAATTGGCTCCAAAATATGGCTCAAGCGTCGAATTTGTGATGTTTGGGATATTTTGAAAACTGCGGGGAGGGTTTGGGCAAAATGTGACCCATCGCCGCTGTAAGCAATTGGTATATTTTCGGTATAAAGAGTAGTAATTTCAAACAAGGGGGGGTTTGGGCCAAATGTGACCCATCGCCGCTCTCAGTAATTAACATATTTTCGGTATAAAAAG
>NC_091150.1:1335354-1487854 GCF_040958095.1 Procambarus clarkii | reverse complement strand
AAATTACGACATTTATACCGAAAATCTGCCAATTACTGAAAGCAGCGATGGATCACATTTTGCCTAAACCCTCCCTGCAGTTTTCAAAATATCTCGAACATCCCAAATTCGACCCTTGAGCCATATTTTGGAGCCAAATTCTGTCTCTCTGCACGTATTCGCAGTTTGAAATTACGACTTTTTATTCCGATAATACGCCAATTACTGAGTGCGGCGATGGGTCACATTTTTCCTAAACCCCCCGTGCAGTTTTCAAAATATCCCAAACATCCTCAATTCGACCCTTGAGCCATATTTTGGAGCCAAATTCTGGCTCTCTGCACGAATTCGCAGTTTGAAATTACGACTTTTTATACCGAAAATATGTAATATAACACACTGGCTGGGGTCTCCAGCAACACACTGGCAGGGGTCTCCAGCAACACACTGGCAGAGATCTCCAGCAACACACTGGCAGGGGTCTCCAGCAACACACTGGCAGGGGTCTCCAGCAACACACTGGCAGGGGTCTCCAGCAACACACTGGCAGAGATCTCCAGCAACACACTGGCAGGGGTCTCCATCAACACACTGGCAGAGGTCTCCAGCAACACACTGGCAGAGATCTCCAGCAACACACTGGCAGGGGCCTCCATCAACACACTGGCAGAGGTCTCCATCAACACACTGGCAGGGGTCTCCAGCAACACACTGGCAGGGGTCTCCAGCAACACACTGGCAGGGGTCTCCATCAACACACTGGTAGGGGTCTCCAGCAACACACTGGCAGGGGTCTCCAGCAACACACTGGCAGAGGTCTCCAGCAACACACTGGCAGAGGTCTCCAGCAACACACTGGCAGGGGTCTCCATCAACACACTGGCAGGGGTCTCCATCAACACACTGGCAGGGGTCTCCAGCAACACACTTGCAGGGGTCTCCAGCAACACACTGGCAGAGGTCTCCAGCAACACACTGGCAGAGGTCTCCAGCAACATACTGGCAGGGGTATCCAGCAACATACTGGCAGAGGTCTCCAGCAACACACTGGCAGGGGTCTCCAGCAACACACTGGCAGAGGTCTCCAGCAACACACTGGCAGGGGTCTCCAGCAACACACTTGAAGGGGTCTCCAGTAACACACTGGCAGGGGTCTCCAGCAACACACTGGCAGAGGTCTCCAGCAACACACTGACAGGCCTGTCCCGACGCGACGCTTTACCCGATTATTTACCCGACGATTTACCCGACGCTTTCCCCAACGCTTTACCCGACGATTAACCCGACAATTTACCCGACGCTTTACCCGACGATTTACCCGACGATTTACCCGACGATTTACCAGATGATTTACCTGACGGTTTACCCGACGATTATGTTCGGTCCGACCATTTACTTTTCATTTATGGTATGGGAAAAGTAAAGACGATTATGGTCGACGAACATGTTCGGACAGAACATGTTTATAACCCGGATAAACCTGAGTTCGAGCCTGTCGCAACCGATGCAACTACAGGGCACAGATAGATTTCTGTGATGTCCTCTCCTGTAGGAGCATCAGTTTCGATAGATTCTCTGGATAGCCGAAGATTGATTGACGTCAATCAATATCAAATATCATATAACATCAAATCAATCATATAATCATATAATATCAAATAAAAAATCAAAACAATAAATGGTTTTACCATTTATTTTCTTTTATGATCGGTCCATTTACCCGACCCGACGATTTACCCGACGGTTTACTCGACGATTTACCCGACAGTTTACAATGAAGGTTTACCCGAAGGTTTACCCGACGGTTTACTCGACGGTTTACAATGACGATTTACCCGACGGTTTACAATGACGGTTTACAATGACGGTTTAACCGACGGTTTACCCGACGGTTTACAAAGACGGTTTAACCGACGGTTTACCCGCCGCTTTACCCTGACAGTTTACCCGACGTGTTTAGTTTACAGTTTTCACGTCAGTTATCATGAGAACAGATTTTAGACTATTTTATTTTATTTATTCGACGACTTACACTTACTTACGACGACGGGTTTACCTGTCGGGTTTACCCGTTTTTACACGGGTAAAAAACGGGTAAAAATTATCCGACGACTTACGCGACGATTAACGCGACGATTTATCCGACGATTTACGCGACGATTTACGCGACGATTTACGCGACGATTTACGCGACGATTTAGCCGACGATTTAGCCGACGATTTAGCCGACGATTTACCCGACGATTTACCCGACGATTTACCCGACGATTTACGCGACGATTTACCCGACGATTTACGCGACGATTATGTTCGGTGACGATTCATTCGGCGATTTATTTATTCATTTTTATTTATTCATTTATTTTTATTTTTTATTTTTTATTTATATTTATTTATGCTTTATTCGTTATTATTCATTCGGCGATACATTCGGCGGTACATTCGGAGCTTTATTTATTCATTTTTATTTATTCATTTTTATTTATTTATGACCCGACCCGACCCGACACGACCCGACCCGACACGACCTGACCCGACACGACCTGACCCGACACGACCTGACCCGACACGACCTGACCCGACCTGACCCGACACGACACGACCTGACCCGACCCGACACGACCCGACCCGACACGACCTGACCCGACACGACCTGACCCGACCTGACCCGACACGACACGACACGACCCGACCCGACACGACACGACCCGACCCGACCCGACCCGACCTGACCCGACACGACCCGACCCGACACGACCCGACCCGACACGACCCGACCCGACACGACACGACACGACCCGACACGACCTGACCCGACACGACACGACCCGACCCGACCCGACACGACCTGGCACGACCTGACCTGACCCGACACGACCTGACCCGACACGACCTGACCTGACACGACACGACCTGACACGACACGACCTGACACGACACGACCTGACCTCGCCTTTCCTAATCTAACTCGGGTCCAGGTGTGGGTCCGTGGGCCCCCGGACTTCCACCCTTCCCCACATCCCAGGGTCAGGTCAGGTCAGGTCACGTTTTAGCTACCCAGAGACCTCACAGTCGAGATGGACGGACGCAGCTACAGGACGGGACACACACAAATCTGTGCCCTGTAGTTACACCGTTTTGACAGACTCGAACTCACGTCAGTTCTCATGAGAACAGATTCCCATCCGACTAGGCCATTCTGGGGTCGCCAAGTTTTCCAAAGCTGGTTCTTATATTTATATTGAGTAATTTGGTAACATGTCGTCGGCGGTTTAATGCTCCAATATTCCAACTGAACCAAATATATATTTGGCTGCAACAGTTAACTTAGATACGTTTGTGTAAATAATATCTGTAATTATTGTATTTGGGCGTTAATAAACAGGGTAAAGCTCCGACGTAAATTTGCCTGGCGTGGATGGGTTTTTGTTTGGGCTATTTGAGGAGGAGGAGGATGACGTCTTGACTGGAAGCTGAAGGGGGAGTGTGAAGCCCAGAAGGAGACCAACACGTTGATAACTTAGACATTATTGAGGGCATTTTTCGACATTTAAATTAATATACACGGAAGTAAAATTTAAAGAAAGAAACTCGAGTGTTTTTTTGACTCATGAAGGTTAATAATTTACTAACTTTTATGGTACTGAAAGGGACTATTTTCACTTTGTGAGAGAAGTTGTAGGAATTGTGGTAAGCTATTAGTTAGAAAAAAAAGGCAATCAACATTGTAAGAGTTTTTTCTCCTTATCTGCAGAGTAGGAGTGAGGACAGCTAATTTATACAAACAGGCTGTTACCGTTCTCTCGCTGTCTCTCTCTCTGATCTTCCTCTGATCTTCCTCTCTTCTGTTCTCTTTCTGACTTTGTATGTTATGCCTGTTTCTTTCTCTGTATTTCTGCCTCTCTCGTTCTCCCATGATACCAGTTCACAACATGCTGACTGACTCCTGGCTACCAATTTACTGCTAGGTGAACAGATGCATTTAATGAGAGGAAATGTGCCCAAACATTTTATGTCGTGAACAGCTTAGTAGGTCCAATTACTACCCTACCCCACGATACAACCCCACAACATGCTGACTAAGTACTGGGTTCATATTTACTGCTAGGTGAACAGATGCATTAGGTGAGAGAAAATGTGCCCAAGCCATTTCTGCAGCCACTGGTAATCGAACCTAGAATTCCGGATTTTGAGTCAACAATGAACACGTAAAACTTTCATATTTGTCGAAGTTTGAGTATATGTGTGCATGTGTGGCTTACT
The DNA here is from genome assembly GCF_040958095.1 of Procambarus clarkii. Taxonomy (NCBI): domain Eukaryota; kingdom Metazoa; phylum Arthropoda; class Malacostraca; order Decapoda; family Cambaridae; genus Procambarus; species Procambarus clarkii. The sequence continues at coordinate 1,483,612 of NC_091150.1, read as the reverse complement.
CTCTCTGTCTCCATGTCTTCTTCTCTCTATTCATATCTTTCTCTTTATCTCATTATATATCATAAAACAGTTAAACTTCGATATTTCTGGTACGTACAGACTCTATCAGGAATAAATGTGGTTCACAAGGATTCTTTCACACATGTTACTGGAACACAGATACTCTCACCTTCATATGTCAGTCATGGTTTAGGTAATGACATCTAACATCATCATTTAGGTAATGACATCAGTGTTATGAGTAGGCATAGGGTCATAAAGTGCAAAACCACCTGGGTTTTGCACTTTATATTTGCATATACTTCTGTAGGGAATTCTATTGCGAACACAATCTTACCAAAATGAAAGACCTAGGACGAGAATTGAGATGTCCAAAGTGAAGAGAGTGTACACATTTTATTGCTCTTGCGCGGTTCTGGGTAATACGCTCTTACTTTCTCACTTTCTCGCTGGGCTTAATATGCATTTAGTCTTGCAGATAATTCTATTGCGAACACATTGATACCAAATTGAAAAACCTAGGACGAGAAATGAGATGACAAAGTGAAAAGAGAATACACTTTTCAGTGTATTCTGAAAAGTGATGAAAAGTGAAAAGTGAAATACCCAAATGAAAGCCCTAGGACGGGAATTGAGGTGACAAAAGTGAAAAAAGTGTTCACATTTTATCGCTCTTGTGTGCTAGCGGGTAACAAGCACTCAATTTCTCTGTTTGTTGTGGATGGTACGCCAGACTTTTGGTCTTTATATGCCGTTAGTCCCGTAGAGAATTCTATTTCGAACACAATGACACCAATTTGAAAAACCTTGGACGAGAATTGAGGTGATAAAGTTGAAAACAGTATACACTTTTCAGAATTACCACTCGCTCCCGGAAACACTGAGGCCCACCTTAGGTAGTGTGGGTCGGGCGTACGCAATGCAATAAAGTGCTAGGTGAATAAACATGCCTCCACGCTGCCCATAACACACACACATTCCCAAATAACTGCCCATAACACACACACACATTTCCAAATAACTGCCCACAACACACACATATGCCTCCATGCTGCCAATAACAAACACACATCCCCATGCTGCCATAACAGACAGACACACACACACACACACACACACACACACACACACACACACACACACACACACACACACACACACACACACACACACACACACACACACACACACACACACACACACACACACACACACACACACACACACACACACACACACACACACACACACACACACACACACAGTTGGAGGAGTTCGAAATTACGAGAGAGGAGGTCAAGAGACACCTGCTGGATCTGGATGTTAGAAAGGCTGTTGGTCCAGATGGGATCTCACCATGGGTACTGAAAGAGTGTGCAGAGGCACTTTGCTTGCCACTCTCCATAGTGTATAGTAAGTCACTAGAGACGGGAGACCTACCAGAAATATGGAAGACGGCGAATGTGGTCCCAATATACAAAAAGGGCGACAGACAAGAGGCACTGAACTACAGGCCAGTCTCCTTGACTTGTATACCATGCAAGGTGATGGAGAAGATCGTGAGAAAAAACCTGGTAACACATCTGGAGAGAAGGGACTTCGTGACAAATCGCCAACATGGATTCAGGGAGGCTAAATCTTGCCTTACAGGCTTGATAGAATTCTACGATCAGGTGACACAGATTAAGCAAGAAAGAGAGGGCTGGGCGGACTGCATTTTCTTGGATTGTCGGAAAGCCTTTGACACAGTACCGCATAAGAGGCTGGTACATAAGCTGGAGAGACAGGCAGGTGTAGCTGGTAAGGTGCTTCAGTGGATAAGGGAGTATCTAAGCAATAGGAAGCATAGAGTTACGGTGAGGGGTGAGACCTCCGATTGGCGTGAAGTCACCAGTGGAGTTCCCACAGGGCTCTGTACTCGGTCCTATCTTGTTTCTGATATATGTAAATGATCTCCCGGAGGGTATCGATTCATTTCTCTCAATGTTTGCGGACGATGCTAAAATTATGAGAAGGATTAAAACAGAAGAGGACTGTTTGAGGCTTCAAGAAGACCTAGACAACCTGAAGGCATGGTCGAACAAATGGTTGTTAGAGTTTAACCCAACCAAATGTAATGTAATGAAGATAGGTGTAGGGAGCAGGAGGCCAGATACAAGGTATCATCTGGGAGAGGAAATTCTTCAGGAGTCAGAGAAGGAAAAAGACTTGGGGGTTGATATCACGCCAGACCTGTCTCCTGCAGCACATATCAAGCGGATAACATCAGCGGCATATGCCAGGCTGGCCAACATACGAACGGCATTCAGAAACTTGTGTAAAGAATCATTCAGAACTTTGTATACCACATATGTCAGGCCAATCCTGGAGTATGCAGCCCCAGCATGGAGTCCATATCTAGTCAAGGATAAGACTAAACTGGAAAAGGTTCAAAGGTTTGCCACGAGACTAGTACCCGAGCTGAGAGGTATGAGCTACGTGGAGAGACTACGGGAATTAAACCTCACTTCGCTGGAAGACAGAAGAGTTAGGGGGGACATGATCACCACATTCAAGATTCTGAAGGGGATTGATAGGGTAGATAAAGACAGTCTATTTAACACAAGGGGAACACGCACAAGGGGACACAGGTGGAAACTGAGTGCCCAAATGAGCCACAGAGATATTAGAAAGAACTTTTTTAGTGTCAGAGTGGTTGTCAAATGGAATGCATTAGGGGGTGATGTGGTGGAGGCTGACTCCATACACAGTTTCAAGTGTACATATGACAGAGCCCGATTGGCTCAGGAATCTGTACACCTGTTGATTGACGGTTGAGAGGCGGGACCAAAGAGCCAGAGCTCAACCCCCGCAAACACAACTAGGTGAGTACTAGGTGAGTACACACACACACATGCCCCCCATGCTGCCCATAGCACATACTCGTATGACCCCATACAGCTCATAACAAATGCATGCTTTAATACTTGCCATAACACACGCATGCACCCCCATCCTGCCCATAACACACACACATATGCCTCCATGATTTCCCATAACACACAATGGTTAATGTAATGAAGATAGGTGTAGGAAGCAGGAGACCAGATACAAGGTATCATTTGGGAGATGAAATACTTCAAGAGTCAAAGAGAGAGAAAGACTTGGGGGTTGATATCACGCCAGACCTGTCCCCTGAAGCTCATATGAAGAGGATAACATCAGCGGCATATGCCAGGTTGGCTAACATAAGAACTGCCTTTAGAAACTTGTGTAAGGAATCATTCCGAACTTTGTATATCCCATATGTCAGACAAATCCTGGAGTATGCTGCTTCAGCATGGAGTCCATATCTATTCAAGCATAAGACTAAACTGGAAAAGGTTCAAAGGTTTGTCACCAGACTAGTACCCGGACTGAGGAGTATGAGCTACGAGGAGAGACTACGGGAATTAAACCTCACGTCACTGGGAGACAGAAGAGTTAGGGGGGCGGGGGCATGATCACCACATACAAGTTTCTCAGAGGAATTGATAGGGTAGATAAAGACACTATTTAACACCAGAAGCACACGCACTAGGGGACACAGGTGGAAAGTGAGTGCCTAAATGAGCCATAGAGACATTAGGAAGAATTTCTTCAGTGTCAGAGTAGTTGACAAATGGAATGCATTAGGAAGTGATGTGGTGAAGGCTGACTCCATACACAGTATGGAGTCATACTGTGGGCCTGGTAGCCCACCAGGCACACCCATGGTAGCCATGGAGTCATCTGGGGCCTGGTAGCCTAGTGGATAGCGCGCAGGACGCGTAATTCTGTGGCGCGGGTTCGATTTCCGCACCAGGCAGAAACAAATGGGCAAAGTTTCTTTCACCCTGAAAGCCCCTGTTACCTAACAGTAAATAGGTACCTGGGAGTTAGTCTGCTGTCAAGGGCTGCTTCTTGGTGTGTGTGTGTGTGTGTGTGTGGTGTGAAAAAAAAATAGTTAGTAAACAGTTGATTGACGGTTGAGAAGCGGGCCGAAAGAGCAAAGCTCCACCACCACAAACACAACCACGTGAATGCAACTAGTGAATACAGTTTCAAGTGTAGATATGATTGAGCCCAGAAGGCTCAGGAACCTGTACACCAGTTGATTGACAGTTGAGAGGCGGAACCAAAGAGCCAGAGTTCAAGCCCCGCAAGCACAAATAGGTGAGTACAAATAGGTGAGTACATGCTGCCCATTACACTCACCATAACATGACCCTATGCCTACTCATAGGATCAAGAGAGTGATGTAGAGGATCAAGAGAGGGATTTAGAGGCTCAAGAGAGGGATTCAGAGCCTTAAGAGAGTGATGCAGAGGCTGAAGAGAGTGTTGCAGAGGCTCAAGAGAGGGATGCAGAGGCTTAAGAGGGTGATGTAGAGCCTCGAGAGAGTGATGCAGAGGCTCAAATGAGGGATGGAGAGGCTTAGGAGAATGTTGCAGAGGCTCAAGAGAGGGATGCAGAGGCTTAAGAGAGTGATGCAGAGGCTTAAGAGAGGGATGCAGAGGCTCAAGAGAGTGATGCAGAGGCTCAAGAGAGTGATGCAGAGGCTTAGGAGAATGATGCAGAGGCTCAATAGAGGGATGCAGAGGCTGAAGAGAAAGATGCAGAGGCTTAAGTGAGTGATGCAGAGGCTTAAGAGAGGGATGCAGAGGCTCAAGAGAGTGATGCAGAGGCTGAAGAGAAAGATGCAGAGGCTTAAGAGAGTGATGCAGAGGCTCAAGAGAGTGATGCAGAGGCTCAAGAGAATGATGTAGAGGCTTAAGAGAGGGATGCAGAGGCTCAAGAGAATGATGCAGAGGCTCAAGAGAGTGATGCAGAGGCTCAAAAGAGTGATGCATAAGATCAAGAGAGTGATGCATAGGATCAAGAGAGTGATGCAGAGGATCAAGAGAGGGATTTAGAGGCTCAAGAGAGGGATTCAGAGGCTTAAGAGAGTGATGCAGAGGCTGAAGAGAGTGTTGCAGAGGCTCAAGAGAGGGATGCAGAGGCTTAAAGGGTGATGTAGAGCCTCAAGAGAGTGATGCAGAGGCTCAAGAGAGGGATGCAGGGGCCCAAGAGAGTGATGCAGATGCTCAAGAGAGGGATGCAGAGGATGAAGAGAGTGATGCAGAGGCTCGAGAGAGTGATGCAGAGGCTCAAAAGAGGGATTCAGAGGCTCAAGAGAGGGATGCAGAGGCTTAAGAGAGTGATGCAGAGGCCTAAGAGAGAGATGCAGAGGCTGAGGAGAGTGATGCAGAGGCTGAAGAGAGTGATGCAGAGGTTTAGGAGAATGATGCAGAGGCTCAAGAGAGGGATTCAGAGGTTGAAGAGAGTGATGCAGAGGCTTAAGTGAGTGATGCAGAGGCTTAAGAGAGGGATGCAGAGGCTCAAGAGAGTGATGCAGAGGATGAAGAGAGGGATGCAGAGGCTTAAGAGAGTGATGCAGAGGCTGAAGAGAGTGTTGCAGAGGCTTAAGAGAGAGATGCAGAGGCTCAAGAGAGTGATGCAAAGGCTCAAGAGAGTGATACAGAGGCTCAAGACAGGGGATGCAGAGGATTAAGAGAGGGATGCAGAGACTCAAAAAAGTGTTGCAGAGGCTCAAGAAAGGGATGCAGAGGCTTAGGAGAGTGATGCAGAGGCTCAAGAGAGTGATGCAGGTGCTCAGGAGAGTGATGCAGAGGCTAAAGAGAGTGCTGCAGAGGCTTAAGAGAGGGATACAGAGGCTCAAGAGAGTGATGCAGAGGCTCAAGAGAGTGATGCAGGTGCTCAGGAGAGTGATGCAGAGGCTCATGAGAGGAATGCATCACTCTCTTGAGCCTCTGCCTCACTCTCTTAAGCCTCTGCATCTTTCTCTTCAGCCTCTGCATCACTCTCTTGAGCCTCTGCATCCCTCTCTTAAGCCTCTGCATCACTCACTTAAGCCTCTGCATCACTCTCTTCAGCCTCTTCATCCCTCTATTGAGCCTCTGCATCATTCTCCTAAGCCTCTGCATCACTCTCTTGAGCCTCTGCACCACTCTTTTGAGCCTCTGCATCCCTCTCTTAAGCCTCTGCATCACTCTCTTAAGCCTCTGCATCACTCTGCATTCTATCGAAGAAATTACATGTATGCTCGAGATGGGGTGCATCTGACCAGGGCTGGTGTTGTTGTTGTTGTTGTTGCGAACTCCTTGGAACCTGTTGTGGGAAGGATTTGATTGTGTTTAAACTGTTAGTAGATAGTGGTATGGGAATTGATATGGAGAAAGGAGGTAATAAAAGTACGTGTTTGCGGGAGAAACAACTTGGCAAAATAATCAAGGAAGGAGTCGAGCGTCAAAATAACAATACACTTAGGGTATATTATATGAACAGTAGGAATCTTAAAATCAAAATAAACGATTTAAATGCTCTTGTGTGCACGGAAAAAATAGATATTATTGTACTTACCGAAACGTGGATGAATGTAGAAAATGGAGAACTATTAGCTGAATATGAGGTAAATGTATTTAAACTATTTCCCACAGATAGATATATTAGATGAGGAGGGGGATATATTATATGTTAGGGAAAATTTTAAATGTAGTCTCAAAGAGGAAATCAAAACTGAGCCACACACAGAAACTATTTGGCTAGAATTAGACGAAAAAGCAAATAATCTTATAATAGGAGTTATATACACGCCACCAAATTTACACAGAGTAGAAGCAAAGCATCTATTGGATGAAACATCTAAAGCATATAGGTCTAACAGTATTTGTGTAATAGGTGACTTTAATTTTAGCGGAAAAAATGGGTTTAACAGAACAGGGAATAATGATGCAGATGATTTTCTAGAATTAATTGATGATTGCTTCCTCACGCAACACATGAATGAACCAACGCAATAAAATAATATTTTAGTCTTACAAAAGAAGACGTTTGAGGGAGAGTACAAGTAGATCTAGATGTGCTCAAGCAGTGGTCGGACAGATGGTCAGTTTTTTTCCTTTAACACTGACAAATGCAAAGCACTAAACATAGGTGAGACGAAGAGAAGGCACCAGGAATAGTATAGGTTAGAAAGCTATTTCTAGATTCTGTTAACACAGCAAGATAAAGACTGCTAGAATGGTACACGTGCACATGGACAGATAATTTACATCAAAGTTGTGAGAAACATTTAGGTGACCAAAAGACTATTATCTAGGCAACGCAGTGTCCCAGACTTACTAATGTTCCACAGTCACATCCATATCGATTTGATCTCCAATTTTCTCTTCAGATTGCTTGATAAAAAGTGATAATTAACTAGACTGTTTTCCAAATTAATGCTCACATCTTAAAAATAAAGGAAACAAGAAAAAACATTTATTACGTGAACAGTAAAAGAAGACGTTCATGAGCTTGGGTGGAACTCCGGACTGTGAGGCCGCGGAGGACGCTCCCACAGCTGGGCTACGACGGCTTCTGATTACTCTTTCATAAACACAGATCTTATCTTGCATAAACACCAAGAATCTAATAAGCAAAATGAAATCTAGTGTGTTGATTGTTTTGTGTGGGTTAGTGAGTTACCAAATATTTAGATAAGTAAACTATAAATGACGAACTTTCATGAACTTTGTAATGTGTTTTAATAAGTGAAAGTGTCATAAATAAAGTCTATATATGTATGGTCCAGGCATAATTAGCACAAACCACATACCAACACAAACAGTCACTCAGACATTCACATGAGCATGCAAGTGCTGATTTGATATACTCACCTAGATGTGTTTGCGGGGGTTGAGATTTGGCTCTTTGGTCCCGTCTCTCAACTGTCAACTGGTGTACAGATTCTTGAGCCTACTGGGCTTTATCAAATCTACATTTGAAACTGTGTATGGAGTCTGCCTCCACCCACATCAGTGCTTAATGCATTCCATTTGTTAACTACTCTGACACTGAAAAAAAAACTCTTGTAAATTTCTCTGTGGTTCATCTGGGTACTAAGTTTTCACCTGTGTCCCCATGTTCGTGTTCCACCCGTGCTAAAGAGTTTGTCTTTGTCCACCCCTGTCAGTTCCCCTGAGAATTTTGTAGGTTGTTATAATGTCTCCCCTTACACCTCTATTCTCCAGGGACGTGAGTTTAACTCCCTTAGTCTTTCCTCGCAGCTCATATCTCTCAGTTCTGGAACTAGTCTGGGGGCATACTCTGAATCTTTTCTAACTTTGTCTTGTGTATGGACTCTAGGTATGGACTCCAGGCTGGAGCTGCATATTCCATGATTGGTCTGACATAAGTCATATACAAGGTCCAGAACGATTCCTTAAACAAGTTTCTAAAGGCAGTTCTTATGTAGGCCAATCTAGCATATGCCGCTGATGATATCCTTTTCATGTGGGCCTCTGGGGGACAAGTAAGGTGTGATATCAAACCCCAGATCTTTCACTCTGTTTGACTCTTACAGGATTTCACCTCACAGATTGTGTACTGTATTCAGCCTTCTGCTTCCTTCACCTTATTTCATTACTTTACATTCTCCTGAGTTGAACTTTAGTAGCCATTTTCTTGACCATTCCTCTAGTTTGTTCAGATCATCCTGTAGTCTCTGTCTATCTTCATCTAATTTTATTCTTTTCATAATTTTTGCATCATCAGCAAACAAAGCGAGGAATGAGTCTATACCCTCTGGAAGATTGTTTACATATATTAGAAACAGTATGGGTCCAAGTACAGAGCCCTGTTGGACTCCGCTGGTGACATCTCGCCTCGCTGATGTCTCCTCCCTCACAGTTACTCACTGTTTCCTGTTGCTTAGATACTCCCTTATCCACTGGAGCACCTTACCTTTTAGTCCTTGCTTTTTTTCTGGGATATTCCTGCGTGGGCCCTAAGCCTCTGGCTGGCCCACTAAGTGTTGTTTGTTTCTGTTTTACTTGGGCGGAGTATGAGTATTTATGACTCGTATGGTCGCTTCAGCAAGATTTTGCCATATGTGTTTAACAACTTCTTCTGCTCTGTTGAATCTAAGTTGAAATCGTAATTGGTTTGTAACTGTGCACTGTGTTAGATAATGATCCAGTGGTCTGTCGGGCATTTCTCCACAGTGTTGACATTTCCTCTCATCTTCTGGAACCTGTAAGCCTATTTCCCATGCACATGGGTATCCAAGCCTGATGCGATGTAAGTGTACTTTTGTTGTTCTACTGCTCCCTTTCATCAAACTAAGTGGTTCGTAGTTGGTTGAATTCTTGTATCAACCTGCAGATCCTGATGTTGTAACTGCTGTGTTGTGGTCATTGTACATACTTTGTAGTTTATTAGCATCATGAGTTCAGATACTCCTTGCTGTTGCTCCAATTTTTGTAACAGCCTTTTTTTTTTTGGGGGGGGGGGGGGGTAACTGCATCAAAGCCTTTCTGACATTTCAAGAAAATACAGTCTGCCCACCCATGTCTTTCTTGCCTAATTTTTGTTGCTTGGTCATGGAATTCTGTTAAAGATGTGTGGCTCTATTTACCATTTCTGAATCCATGATGGTAGTTAGTTACAAGCCAATTTCCCACCTAATGCTCTACGAGCTTTTTCCTCGCGATCTTCTCCATCACCTTGCATAGTATACTAGTTAGGGAAAGTTGCCTGTAGTTCAGTGCCTCATAACTTTCACCCTTTTTGTATATTTGGACAACATTTGCAGTCTTCCAGCTTTCGGTAGGTCTCCTGTTTCCAGTGACCTGTTATGCTCCACAGAGAGAGGCACACATAGTTTTTCTGCACCTTCTTTTAGTATCCACGGTGAGATTCTATCAGACCCAACGGCCTTTGTCTCATTCAGCTCCAACAGATTCATTTTGACCACATTACTGGTGAGGTAAAATTCCTCCAATTTTGCTTGGTTTGCCTCCCCCTCATTTAGTGCAGGGGCACTATTGTTCTATTGAGAAGACCTCCTGGAATCTCTTGTTGAGGTCTTCTCACACCTCCTTGTCATTCTTTCTTTATCTGTTCTTCCTTTTTCTCTGTTGCATCACTTGTTCCTTCACTGCTGTTTTTCTCCTGATGTGGCTGTGGAGCAGTTTTGGTTGGGTCTTAGCTTTATTAGCAATGTCATTTTCACACTGTCTCTCTGCTTCTCTCCTCACTCTGAGGTACTCATTTCTGGCCTTCTGGTATTTCTCCCTGCTCTCTGGTGTTCTGTTATTCCTGTAGTTTCTCCATGTTCTTGTACTCAATTGCTTCGCTACCTAACTTTCTTGATTGAACCATGAATTCTTCTGTTGCTTTTCATTTTTCTCCTTTTGGGCCGGGATAAACCTGAATGCAGTTTCTGGATGTGTTTCAGTTTCTGAATGCACTTCTGGGTGACGTAGTCCATCATATGCTGTACAGTCTTTTCTCTGAATTCTATTTCCTATTGTTTTCTAATTAGGAAGTTCCTTATTTCGTCATATTTTCCTCTTCGGTAATTTAGTCTTTTATCTTCCAATCCCTTCCTTGGACAGGTAAACTCTACCTCCACCAGATACTCAAATGTCAATACACTGTGGTCACTCATTCCTATGGGGGCTTCAAATTTCAATTCCCTTATTTCTGACTCAGTCAAGGTGAATATTCAGGTCGAGTCGAGCTGTTTTGTCATTGACTCTGATTATTGTGGGTCCCTTGACATGTTGGCACAGAAAGTTCCTTGTTGCCACTTCCAAGAGTTTAGCTCTCCATGTATCTACACCTCCGTGTGGGTCCCCATTCTCCCATTCTATATTTCCATGGTTGAAATCGCCCATGATTAAGAGTCTGGAGCCATTCTTGCAGGCAACTGAAGGTGCCTGCAAGAATGAAATAGTATCATATACATGTACATATACATTTCATATACATGAAATAGTATCGAAATATTGGTAAAAATGAATATATTTACGTAATATCAAACTACATGAAAAACGCGAAAAAGTCATTATTATGCCAAATTGAGGATTTTAACTTCGAATCATAAAGCGACGTTTCGTATTTTTTAGACCCTAGAAAAGACGTATAAAAAAGTTGCTTCCAATACAAATGATAAAAATCAATGTGTTTTCATTAAAATTAACTAAAATGTTCCTGATTTTCGGTTTATATTACTGATGGAAGATGTACACGTAAAACCGTTCTAATCCGGCTGAAACGTTGATATATGCAATAAAAACAGAACTTCTCCCCTTTTAAATATCTTACTCAGTATTTTAACGAGAAACAAATAGATGATTGAAAATGAAGTATTTAAGGTTATTTTCAGATCAATTATGTGTTTGCATAATTTTTCTCGAATATTTAATGAAATAATAACAATAAACTGAAAATTCACAAAAACATGGAAAAACGGTAAAATATTGCCTAATTCGATATTTTGTTTAAATCACATAAAGGAAAAGGGGATGATAAAGGTCAAAATATTGCTAAATTCGATGATTTTTAGTACAAAACAAAATGCAAGAAAACTTGCTTAGAAATGCAAAATTTGCGAAATTCTGAGATTTGAAGGCCAAATCACATATCGTGAGAAAACATGAAGTAGTATCGAAATATTGGCAAAAACGAATATATATACATAAAATCACATTACATGAATAACGTGAAAAAGTCACTATTTTACCATATTTGAGGATTTTAACTTCAAATCATAGAGCGAGGTTTCGTATTATTTAGATCCAAGAAAAAACATGACAATGTTGTTTCAAATACAAATGATAAAAATCAATGTGTTTTCATTAGAATTAACTAAAATGTTCCTAATTTTCCGTTTATATTACCGATGGAAGATGTACACGTAAAACCGCTCTAATCCGGCTGAAACGTCGATATATGCAATAAAAACAGAACTTCTCCCCTTTCCAATATCTTACTCAGTATTTTAACGAGAAACAAATAGTTGTTTGAAAATGAAGTGTTTAAGGTTAATTTCTAATCAATTATGTGTTTGCATCATTTTTATCGTATATTTAATGAATTAATAGCAATAAACTAAAAATTCACAAAAACGTGGAAAAACAGCAAAATATTGCCTAATTCGATGATATTTTGTTTATATCACATAAAGAAAAAGGGGATGATAAACGTCAAAATATTGCTGAATTCGATGATTTTTAGTACGAAACAAAATGCAAGAAAACTTGCTTAAAATGCAATATCATGCGAAAATCTGAGATTTGAAGGCCAAATCACATATCGTGATACTACATGAAATAGTATCGAAATATTGGTAAAAATGAATATATTTACGTAATATCAAACTACATGAAAAACGTGAGAAAGTCATTATTATGCCAAATTTGAGGATTTTAACTTCGAATCATAAAGCGAAGTTTCGTATTTTTTAGACCCTAGAAAAGACGTATAAAGATGTTGCATCCAATACAAATGATAAAAATCAATGTGTTTTCATTAAAATTAACTAAAATGTTCCTGATTTTCGGTTTATATTACTGATGGAAGATGTACACGTAAAACCGTTCTAATCCGGCTGAAATGTCGATATATGGAATGAAAACAGAACTTCTCCTCTTTTCGATATCTTACTCAGTATTTTAACGAGAAACAAATAGATGTATGAAAATGAAGTATTTAAGATTATTTTCTGATCAATTATGTGTTTGCATAATTGTTCTCGTTTTTAATGAAATAATAACAATAAACTGAAAATTCACAAAAACGTGGAAAAACGGCAAAATATTGCATAATTCGATATTTTGTTTAAATCACATAAAGGAAAAGGGGATGATAAAGGTCAAAATATTGCTAAATTCGATGATTTTCAGTACAAAGCAAAATGCAAGAAAACTTGCATAAAAATGCAAAATTTGCGAAATTCTGAGATTTGAAGGCCAAATCACATATCGTGAAAAAACTTGAAGTAGTATCGAAATATTGGTAAAAACGAAGAATATCAGACTACATGAATAACGTGAAAAAAGTCACTATATTACCATATTTGAGGATTTTAACTTCAAATCATAGAGCGAGGTTTCGAATTATTTAGATCCAAGAAAAGACATATGACAATGTTTTTTTCAAATACAAATGATAAAAATCAATGTGTTTTCATTAAAATTAACTAAAATGTTCCTGATTTTAGGTTTATATAACTGATGGAAGATGTACACGTAAAACAGTGTTAATCCGGCTGAAACGTCGATATATGCAATAAAAACAGAACTTCTCCCCTTTTCAATATCTTACTCAATATTTTAACGAGAAACAAATAGATGATTGAAAATAAAGTTGTTAAGGTTATTTTCTGATCAATTATGTGTTTGCATATTTGTTCTCGTATATTTAATGAAATAATAACATTAAACTGAAAATTCACAAAAACGTGGAAAAACGGCAAAATATTGCCTAATTCGATATTTTGTTTAAATCACATAAAGGAAAAGGGGATGATAAAGGTCAAAATATTGCTAAATTCGATGATTTTCAGTACAAAGCAAAATGCAAGAAAACTTGCATAAAAATGCAAAATTTGCGAAAATCTGAGATTTGAAGGCCAAATCACATATCGTGATACTACATGTATAAACTGAAAATTCACAAAAACGTGGAAAAACAGCAAAATATTGCCTAATTCGATGATATTTTGTTTATATCACATAATGGAAAAGGGGATGAAAAACGTAAAAATATTGCGTAATTCGATGATTTTTAGTACGAAACAAAATGCAAGAAAACTTGCTTAAAATGCAATATTATGCGAAAATCCGAGATTTGAAGGCCAAATCACATATCGTGATACTACATGAAATAGTATCGAAATATTGGTAAAAATGAATATATTTACGTAATATCAAACTACATGAAAACCGTGAAAAAAGTCATTATTATACCAAATTTGAGGATTTTAACTTCGGATCATAGAGCGCCGTATCGTATTTTTTAGACCGTAGAAAAGACGTATAAAGATGTTGCTTCCAATACAATTGATAAAAATCACTGTGTTTTCATTAAAATTAACTAAAATGTTCCTTTTTTTCGGTTTATATTTCCGATGGAAGATGTACACGTATAACCGTTCTAATCCGGCTGAAACGTCGATATATGCAATAAAAACAGAACTTCTCTCCTTTTCATTATCTTACTCAGTATTTTAACGAGAAACAAATAGATGATTGAAAATGAAGTATTTAAGATTATTTTCTGATCAATTATGTGTTTGCATAATTTTGATCGTATATTTAATGAATTAATAACAATAAACTGAAAATTCACAAAAACTTGGAAAACAACCTAATTCGATAATATTTTGTTTAAATCACATAAAGGAAAAGGGGATGATAAAGGTAAAAATATTTCTTAATTCGATGATTTTCAGTACAAAACAAAATGCAAGAAAACTTGCTTAAAAATGCAAAATTTGCGAAATTCTGAGATTTGAAGGCCAAATCACATATCGTGAGAAAACATGAAGTAGTATCGAAATATTGGTAAAAACGAATATATATACGTAAAATCACACTACATGAATAACGTGAAAAAGTCACTATATTACCATATTTGAGGATTTTAACTTCAAATCATACAGCGAGGTTTCGTATTATTTAGATCCAAGAAAAGACATATGTCCTTATTATTCATTTAGTGTGATTTTACGTAAATATATTAGTTTTTACCAATATTTCGATACTATTTCATGTTTTCTCACGATATGTGATTTGGCCTTCATATCTCAGAATTTCGCAAATTTTGCATTTTTAAGCAAGTTTTCTTGCATTTTGTTTTGTACTAAAAATCATCGAATTTAGCAATATTATGACCCTTATCATCCCCTTTTCCTTTATGTGATTTAAACAAAATATCATCGAATTAGGCAATATTTTGCCGTTTTTCTACGTTTTTGTGAATTTTCAGTTTATTGTTATAAATTTATTAGATATACGATAAAAATTATGCAAACACATAATTGATCAGAAAATAACCTTAAATACTTCATTTTCAATCATCTATTTGTTTCTCGTTAAAATACTAAGATATTGAAAAGGGGAGAAGTTCTGTTTTTATTGCATATATCGACGTTTCAGCCGGATTAGAACGGTTTTACGTGTACATCTTCAATCGGTAATATAAACCGAAAATCAGGAACATTTTAGTTAATTCTAATGAAAACACATTGATTTTTATCATTTGTATTGGAAGCAACATCTTTATACGTCTTTTCAAGGGTCTAAAAAATACGAAACGTCGCTTTATGATTCGAAGTTAAAAACCACAAATTGGGTATAATAATGACTTTTTTCACGATTTTCATGTAGTTTGTTATTACGTAAATATATTCATTTTTACCAATATTTCGAGACTATTTCATGTAGTATCACGATATGTGATTTGGCCTTCAAATCTCAGATTTTCGCATAATAATGCATTTTAAGCAAGTTTTCTTGCATTTTGTTTCGTACTAAAAATCATCGAATTCAGCAATATTTTGACGTCTATCATCCCGTTTTCCTTTATGTGACAAACAAAACATCATCGAATTAGGCAATATTTTGCTGTTTTTCCACGTTTTTGTGAGTTTTCAGTTTATTGCTATTATTTCATTAAATATACGATAAAAATGATGCAAACACATAATTGATTAGAAATTAACCTCAAACACTTCATTTTCAATCAACTATTTGTTTCTTGTTAAAATACTGAATAAGATATTGAAAAGGGGAGAAGTTCTGTTTTTATTGCATATATCGACGTTTCAGCCGGATTAGAGTGGTTTTACGTGTACATCTTCTATCGGTAATATAAACGGAATATCAGGAATATTTTAGTTAATTCTAATGAAAACACATTGATTTTTATCATTTGTATTGGAAACAACATTGTCATATGTCTTTTATTGGATCTAAATAATACGAAACCTCGCGCTAAGATTTGAAGTTAAAATCCTCAAATATGGTAATATAGTGACTTTTTTCACGTTATTCATGTAGTGTGATTTTACGTAAATATATTAGTTTTTACCAATATTTCGATACTACTTCATGTTTTATCACGATATGTGATTTGGCCGTCATATCTCAGAATTTCGCAAATTTTGCATTTTAAGCAAGTTTTCTTGCATTTTGTTTCGTACTAAAAATCATCGAATTCAGCAATATTTTGACGTCTATCATCCCCCTTTTCCTATATGTGATATAAACAAAATATCATAGAATTAGGCAATATTTTGCTATTTTTCCACGTTTTTGTGAGTTTTCAGTTTATTGCTATTAATTCATTAAATATACGATAAAAATGATGCAAACACATAATTGATTAGAAATTAACCTTAAACACTTCATTTTCACTCAACTATTTGTTTCTTGTAAAATACTGAATAAGATATTGAAAAGGGGAGAAGTTCTGTTTTTATTGCATATATCGACGTTTCAGCCGGATTAGAGCGGTTTTACGTGTACATCTTCCATGGGTAATATAAACGGAAAATCAGGAACATTTTAGTTAATTCTAATGAAAACACATTGATTTTTATCATTTGTATTGGAAACAACATTGTCATATGTCTTCTCTTGGATCTAAATAATACGAAACCTCGCTCTAAGATTTGAAGTTAAAATCCTCAAATATGGTAATATAGTGAATTTTTTCACGTTATTCATGTAGTTTGTTATTACGTAAATATATTCATTTTTACCAATATTTCGTGACTTTTTCATGTAGCATCACGATATGTGATTTGGCCTTCAAATCTCAGATTTTCGCATAATATTGCATTTTAAGCAAGTTTTCTTGCATTTTGTTTCGTACTAAAAATCATCGAATTCAGCAATATTTTGACGTCTATCATCCCCTTTTCCTATATGTGATATAAACAAAATATCATCGAATTAGGCAATATTTTGCTGTTTTTCCACGTTTTTGTGATTTTTCAGTTTATTGCTATTAATTCATTAAATATACTATAAAAATGATGCAAACACATAATTGAGTAGAAATTAACCTCAAACACTCATTTTCAATCAACTATTTGTTTCTTGTTAAAATACTGAATATGATATTGAAAAGGGGAAGAGTTCTGTTTTTATTGCATATATCGACGTTTCAGCCGGATTAGAGCGGTTTTACGTGTACATCTTCTATCGGTAATATAAACGGAAAATCAGGAACATTTTAGTTAATTCTAATGAAAACACATTGATTTTTATCATTTGTATTGGAAACAACATTGTCATATGTCTTCTCTTGGATCTAAATAATACGAAACCCCGCGCTAAGATTTGAAGTTAAAATCCTCAAATATGGTAATATAGTGACTTTTTTAACGTTATTCATGTAGTGTGATTTTACGTAAATATATTAGTTTTTACCAATATTTAGATACTACTTCATGTTTTCTCACTATATGTGATTTGGCCGTCATATCTCAGAATTTCGCAAATTTTGCATTTTTAAGCAAGTTTTCTTGCATTTTGTTTGTACTAAAAATCATCGAAATTAGCAATATATTGACCTTTATCATCCACTTTCCCTTCATGTGATTTAAACAAAATATCATCGAATTAGGCAATATTTTGCCGTTTTTCCACGTTTTTGTGAATTTTCAGTTTATTGTTATAAATTCATTATATATACGATAAAAATTATGCAAACACATAATTGATCAGAAAATAACCTTAAATACTTCATTTTCAATCATCTATTTGTGCATTTAATGCAGATGCATTTAATGAGAGGAAATGTGCCCAAACCTTTTATGTCGTGAACGGCTTAGTAGGTCCAATTACTACCCTACCCCACGATACAACCCCACAATATGCTGACTAAGTACTGGGTTCATATTTACTGCTAGGTGAACCGATGCATTAGGTGAGAGAAAAAGTGCCCAAGCCATTTCTGCAGCCACTGGTAATCGAACCTAGAATTCCGGATTTTGAGTCAACAATGAACACGTAAAACTTTCATATTTGTCGAAGTTTGAGTATATGTGTGCATGTGTGGCTTACTCTCTCTGTCTCCATGTCTTCCTCTCTCTATACATATCTTTCTCTTTATCTCATTATATATCATAAAACAGTTAAACTTCGATATTTCTAGTACGTACTGACTCTATCAGGAATAAATGTGGTTCACAAGGATTCTTTCACACATGTTACTGGAACACAGATACTCTCACCTTCATATGTCAGTCATGGTTTAGGTAATGACATCTAACATCATCATTTAGGTAATGACATCAGTGTTATGAGTAGGCATAGGGTCATAAAGTGCAAAACCACCTGGGTTTTGCACTTTATATTTGCATATACTTCTGTAGGGAATTCTATTGCGAACACAATGTCACCAAAATGAAAGACCTAGGACGAGATTTGAGATGTCCAAAGTGAAGAGAGTGTACACATTTTATTGCTCTTGCGCGGTTCTGGGTAATACGCTCTTACTTTCTCACTTTCTCGCTGGGCTTAATATGCATTTAGTCTTGCAGATAATTCTATTGCGAACACATTGATACCAAATTGAAAAACCTTGGACGAGAAATGAGATGACAAAGGGAAAAGAGAATACACTTTTCAGTGTATTCTGAAAAGTGATGAAAAGTGAAAAGTGAAATACCCAAATGAAAGCCCTTGGACGGGAATTGAGGTGACAAAACTGAAAAAAGTGTTCACATTTTATCGCTCTTGTGAGGTAGCGGGTAACAAGCACTCAATTTCTCTGTTTGTTGTGGATGGTACGCCAGGCTTTTGGTCTTTATATGCCGTTAGTCCCGTAGAGAATTCTATTTCGAACACAATGATACCAAATTGAAAAGCCTTGGACGAGAATTGAGGTGACAAAGTTGAAAACAGTATACACTTTTCAGAATTACCACTCGCTCCCGGAAACACTGAGGCCCACCTTAGGTAGTGTGGGTCGGGCGCACGCAATGCAATAAAGTGCTAGGTGAATAAACATGCCTCCACGCTCCCCATAACACACACACATTCCCAAATAACTGCCCATAACACACACACACATTTCCAAATAACTGCCCAAAACACACACATATGCCTCCATGCTGCCAATAACAAACACACATCCCCATGCTGCCATAACACACACACACACACACACACACACACACACACACACACACACACACACACACACACACACACACACACACACACACACACACACACACACACACACACACACACACACACACACACACACACACACACATGCCCCCATGCTGCCCATAGCACATACTCGTTTGACCCCATACAGCTCATAACAAATGCATGCTTTAATACTTGCCATAACACACGCATGCACCCCCATCCTGCCCATAACACACACACATATGCCTCCATGATTTCCCATAACACACAATGGTTAATGTAATGAAGATAGGTGTAGGAAGCAGGAGACCAGATACAAGGTATCATTTGGGAGATGAAATACTTCAAGAGTCAAAGAGAGAGAAAGACTTGGGGGTTGATATCACGCCAGACCTGTCCCCTGAAGCTCATATCAAGAGGATAACATCAGCGGCATATGCCAGGTTGGCTAACATAAGAACTGCCTTTAGAAACTTGTGTAAGGAATCATTCCGAACTTTGTATATTCCATATGTCAGACAAATCCTGGAGTATGCTGCTTAAGCATGGAGTCCATATCTATTCAAGCATAAGACTAAACTGGAAAAGGTTCAAAGGTTTGTCACCAGACTAGGACCCGGACTGAGGAGTATGAGCTACGAGAAGAGACTACGGGAATTAAACCTCACGTCACTGGGAGACAGAAGAGTTAGGGGGGCGGGGGCATGATCACCACATACAAGTTTCTCAGAGGAATTGATAGGGTAGATAAAGACACTATTTAACACCAGAAGCACACGCACTAGGGGACACAGGTGAAAAGTGAGTGCCTAAATGAGCCATAGAGACATTAGGAAGAATTTCTTCAGTGTCAGAGTAGTTGACAAATGGAATGCATTAGGAAGTGATGTGGTGAAGGCTGACTCCATACACAGTATGGAATCATACTGTGGGCCTGGTAGCCCACCAGGCACACCCATGGTAGCCATGGAGTCATTGGGGGCCTGGTAGCCTGGTGGATAGCGCGCAGGACGCGTAATTCTGTGGCGCGGGTTCGATTTCCGCACCAGGCAGAAACAAATGGGCAAAGTTTCTTTCACCCTGAAAGCCCCTGTTACCTAACAGTAAATAGGTACCTGGGAGTTAGTCTGCTGTCAAGGGCTGCTTCTTGGTGTGTGTGTGTGTGTGTGTGTGGTGTGAAAAAAAAATAGTTAGTAAACAGTTGATTGACGGTTGAGAAGCGGGCCGAAAGAGCAAAGCTCAACCACCGCAAACACAACCAGGTGAATGCAACTAGTGAATACAGTTTCAAGTGTAGATATGATTGAGCCCAGAAGGCTCAGGAACCTGTACACCAGTTGATTGACAGTTGAGAGGCGGAACCAAAGAGCCAGAGTTCAAGCCCCGCAAGCACAAATAGGTGAGTACAAATAGGTGAGTACATGCTGCCCATTACACTCACCATAACATGACCCTATGCCTACTCATAGGATCAAGAGAGTGATGCAGAGGATCAAGAGAGGGATTTAGAGGCTCAAGAGAGGGATTCAGAGCCTTAAGAGAGTGATGCAGAGGCTGAAGAGAGTGTTGCAGATGCTCAAGAGAGGGATGCAGAGGCTTAGGAGGGTGATGTAGAGCCTCAAGAGAGTGATGCAGAGGCTCAAGTGAGGGATGGAGAGGCTTAGGAGAATGTTGCAGAGGCTCAAGAGAGAGATGCAGAGGCTTAAGAGAGTGATGCAGAGGCTTAAGAGAGGGATGCAGAGGCTCAAGAGAGTGATGCAGAGGCTCAAGAGAGTGATGCAGAGGCTTAGGAGAATGATGCAGAGGCTCAATAGAGGGATGCAGAGGCTGAAGAGAAAGATGCAGAGGCTTAAGTGAGTGATGCAGAGGCTTAAGAGAGGGATGCAGAGGCTTAAGAGAGTGATGCAGAGGCTGAAGAGAAAGATGCAGAGGCTTAAGAGAGTGATGCAGAGGCTCAAGAGAGTGATGCAGAGGCTCAAGAGAATGATGTAGAGGCTTAAGAGAGGGATGCAGAGGCTCAAGAGAATGATGCAGAGGCTCAAGAGAGTGATGCAGAGGCTCAAAAGAGTGATACAGAGGATCAAGAGAGTGATGCATAGGATCAAGAGAGTGATGCAGAGGATCAAGAGAGGGATTTAGAGGCTGAAGAGAGGGATTCAGAGGCTTAAGAGAGTGATGCAGAGGCTGAAGAGAGTGTTGCAGAGGCTCAAGAGAGGGATGCAGAGGCTTAAAGGGTGATGCAGATGCTCAAGAGAGGGATGCAGAGGATGAAGAGAGTGATGCAGAGGCTCGAGAGAGTGATGCAGAGGCTCAAAAGAGGGATTCAGAGGCTCAAGAGAGGGATGCAGAGGCTTAAGAGAGTGATGCAGAGGCCTAAGAGAGAGATGCAGAGGCTGAGGAGAGTGATGCAGAGGCTGAAGAGAGTGATGCAGAGGTTTAGGAGAATGATGCAGAGGCTCAAGAGAGGGATTCAGAGGTTGAAGAGAGTGATGCAGAGGCTTAAGTGAGTGATGCAGAGGCTTAAGAGAGGGATGCAGAGGCTCAAGAGAGTGATGCAGAGGATGAAGAGAGGGATGCAGAGGCTTAAGAGAGCACTCTTACAAGCACTCTGTACAAGCACTAGTTCGCGTAGCATTTCAGGCAGGTCCCTGGAATACGATCCACGCCGTGAAGAATCGTTGTTACAACTAAGTACACATTTTACTGTTGAGTTAAACAGAGGCTATAGTTAAGGATTTGCGCCCAGTAAATCCTCCCCGGCCAGGATTCGAACCCATGACAAAGCGCTCGCGGAACGCCAGGCGAGTGTCTTACCACTACACCATGGAGACTGGTAAACATCAAAAACATCGTCCAGAAGTAGCGAATGAGGAGCGCCACAGTAGAAAGTCGTCGTCCAGGAATGTCGTAAAGGACAGGGGTGTTAGGAAGACCTTGACAAGCCCACCAACAGATATCATAAGGACTTCCAATCCATTCACCGTGCTGGAGGACGAATGTTGTGTGGAGACGGTAGTTCCCTCGTAAGTCAAGACATCGAAAGGAGCGCAGGTCCCTCAAAGGGCTCACAAAGTAAAGGAAGTACCTAAACAAATTTTGGTTGTTGGATATTCACAGGTGAGATATCTGGACTGAACTTTTTGTGCTAGAGATGAGGGGGAAAGGTTAAGGGTTTGCTATCTGGGAGCAGGAATTGGTGATATTGTTAACAACAAGGACGATATTATGGCTGGAAATGGAAACAAACCCATTATTTGTATCAGTGCCGGTGGAAATGATGTTAGACGAATTAGGAGTGAGGAACTGATACAGAGGTTTAAGACAGCCATAGAATTAGTTAAGAGCAAGGGAGGAATCCCGATCATATGGGGCATTCTTCCAAGAAAGGAAGTTGGAAATGAATGGTTGTCGAGGGCACTTCGTGTCAATTCCCGAAACGACATTTTTTGCAAATCAAATGCAATATCTTTTATAGATAACAGGGAACACTTCTATCGAAGAAATTACATGTATGCTCGAGATGGGGTGCATCTGACCAGGGCTGGTGTTGTTGTTGTTGTTGTTGCGAACTCCTTGGAACCTGTTGTGGGAAGGATTTGATTGTGTTTAAACTGTTAGTAGATAGTGGTATGGGAATTGATATGGAGAAAGGAGGTAATAAAAGTACGTGTTTGCGGGAGAAACAACTTGGCAAAATAATCAAGGAAGGAGTCGAGCGTCAAAATAACAATACACTTAGGGTATATTATATGAACAGTAGGAATCTTAAAATCAAAATAAACGATTTAAATGCTCTTGTGTGCACGGAAAAAATAGATATTATTGTACTTACCGAAACGTGGATGAATGTAGAAAATGGAGAACTATTAGCTGAATATGAGATAAATGTATTTAAACTATTTCCCACAGATAGATATATTAGATGAGGAGGGGGAGTAGCCATATATGTTAGGGAAAATTTTAAATGTAGTCTCAAAGAGGAAATCAAAACTGAGCCACACACAGAAACTATTTGGCTAGAATTAGACGAAAAAGCAAATAATCTTATAATAGGAGTTATATACACGCCACCAAATTTACACAGAGTAGAAGCAAAGCATCTATGGGATGAAACATCTAAAGCATATAGGTCTAACAGTATTTGTGTAATAGGTGACTTTAATTTTAGCGGAAAAAACGGGTTTAACAGAACAGGGAATAATGATGCAGATGATTTTCTAGAATTAATTGATGATTGCTTCCTCACGCAACACATGAATGAACCAACGCAATAAAATAATATTTTAGTCTTACAAAAGAAGACGTTGGAGGGAGAGTACAAGTAGATCTAGATGTGCTCAAGCAGTGGTCGGACAGATGGTCAGTTTTTTCCTTTAACACTGACAAATGCAAAGCACTAAACATAGGTGAGACGAAGAGAAGGCACCAGGAATAGTATAGGTTAGAAAGCTATTTCTAGATTCTGTTAACACAGCAAGATAAAGACTGCTAGAATGGTACACGTGCACATGGACAGATAATTTACATCAAAGTTGTGAGAAACATTTAGGTGACCAAAAGACTATTATCTAGGCAACGCAGTGTCCCAGACTTACTAATGTTCCACAGTCACATCCATATCGATTTGATCTCCAATTTTCTCTTCAGATTGCTTGATAAAAAGTGATAATTAACTAGACTGTTTTCCAAATTAATGCTCACATCTTAAAAATAAAGGAAACAAGAAAAAACATTTATTACGTGAACAGTAAAAGAAGACGTTCATGAGCTTGGGTGGAACTCCGGACTGTGAGGCCGCGGAGGACGCTCCCACAGCTGAGCTACGACGGCTTCTGATTACTCTTTCATAAACACAGATCTTATCTTGCATAAACACCAAGAATCTAATAAGCAAAATGAAATCTAGTGTGTTGATTGTTTTGTGTGGGTTAGTGAGTTACCAAATATTTAGATAAGTAAACTATAAATGACGAACTTTCATGAACTTTGTAATGTGTTTTAATAAGTGAAAGTGTCATAAATAAAGTCTATATATGTATGGTCCAGGCATAATTAGCACAAACCACATACCAATACAAACAGTCACTCAGACATTCACATGAGCATGCAAGTGCTGATTTGATATACTCACCTAGATGTGTTTGCGGGGGTTGAGATTTGGCTCTTTGGTCCCGTCTCTCAACTGTCAACTGGTGTACAGATTCTTGAGCCTACTGGGCTTTATCAAATCTACATTTGAAACTGTGTATGGAGTCTGCCTCCACCCACATCAGTGCTTAATGCATTCCATTTGTTAACTACTCTGACACTGAAAAATAAACTCTTGTAAATTTCTCTGTGGTTCATCTGGGTACTAAGTTTTCACCTGTGTCCCCATGTTCGTGTTCCACCCGTGCTAAAGAGTTTGTCTTTGTCCACCCCTGTCAGTTCCCCTGAGAATTTTGTAGGTTGTTATAATGTCTCCCCTTACACCTCTATTCTCCAGGGACGTGAGTTTAACTCCCTTAGTCTTTCCTCGCAGCTCATATCTCTCAGTTCTGGAACTAGTCTGGGGGCATACTCTGAATCTTTTCTAACTTTGTCTTGTGTATGGACTCTAGGTATGGACTCCAGGCTGGAACTGCATATTCCAGGATTGGTCTGACATAAGTCATATACAAGGTCCAGAACGATTCCTTAAACAAGTTTCTAAAGGCAGTTCTTATGTAGGCCAATCTAGCATATGCCGCTGATGATATCCTTTTCATGTGGGCATCTGGGGGACAAGTAAGGTGTGATATCAAACCCCAGATCTTTCACTCTGTTTGACTCTTACAGGATTTCACCTCACAGATTGTGTACTGTGTTCAGCCTTTTGCTTCCTTCACCTTATTTCATTACTTTACACTCTCCTGAGTTGAACTTTAGTAGCCATTTTCTTGACCATTCCTCTAGTTTGTTCAGATCATCCTGTAGTCTCTGTCTATCTTCATCTAATTTTATTCTTTTCATAATTTTTGCATCATCAGCAAACAAAGCGAGGAATGAGTCTATACCCTCTGGAAGATTGTTTACATATATTAGAAACAGGATGGGTCCAAGTACAGAGCCCTGTTGGACTCCGCTGGTGACATCTCGCCTCGCTGATGTCTCCTCCCTTACAGTTACTCACTGTTTCCTGTTGCTTAGATACTCCCTTATCCACTGGAGCACCTTACCTTTTAGTCCTTGCTTTTTTTCTGGGATATTCCTGTGTGGGCCCTAAGCCTCTGGCTGGCCCACTAAGTGTTGTTTGTTTCTGTTTTACTTGGGCGGAATATGAGTATTTATGACTCGTATGGTCGCTTCAGCAAGATTTTGCCATATGTGTTTAACAACTTCTTCTGCTCTGTTGAATCTAAGTTGAAATCGTAATTGGTTTGTAACTGTGCACTGTGTTAGATAATGATCCAGTGGTCTGTCGGGCATTTCTCCACAGTGTTGACATTTCCTCTCATCTTCTGGAACCTGTAAGCCTATTTCCCATGCACATGGGTATCCAAGCCTGATGCGATGTAAGTGTACTTTTGTTGTTCTACTGCTCCCTTTCATCAAACTAAGTGGTTCGTAGTTGGTTGAATTCTTGTATCAACCTGCAGATCCTGATGTTGTAACTGCTGTGTTGTGGTCATTGTACATACTTTGTAGTTTATTAGCATCATGAGTTCAGATACTCCTTGCTGTTGCTCCAATTTTTGTAACAGCCTTTTTTTTTGGGGGGGGGGGAGGGTAACTGCATCAAAGCCTTTCTGACATTTCAAGAAAATACAGTCTGCCCACCCATGTCTTTCTTGCCTAATTTTTGTTGCTTGGTCATAGAATTCTGTTAAAGATGTGTGGCTCTATTTACCATATCTGAATCCATGATGGTAGTTGGTTACAAGCCAATTTCCCACCTAATGCTCTACGAGCTTTTTCCTCACGATCTTCTCCATCACCTTGCATAGTATACTAGTTAGGGAAAGTTGCCTGTAGTTCAGTGCCTCATAACTTTCACCCTTTTTGTATATTTGGACAACATTTGCAGTCTTCCAGCTTTCGGTAGGTCTCCTGTTTCCAGTGACCTGTTATGCTCCACAGAGAGAGGCACACATAGTTTTTCTGCACCTTCTTTTAGTATCCACGGTGAGATTCTATCAGACCCAACGGCCTTTGTCTCATTCAGCTCCAACAGATTCATTTTGACCACATTACTGGTGAGGTAAAATTCCTCCAATTTTGCTTGGTTTGCCTCCCCCTCATTTAGTGCAGGGGCACTATTGTTCTATTGAGAAGACCTCTTGGAATCTCTTGTTGAGGTCTTCTCACACCTCCTTGTCATTCTTTCTTTATCTGTTCTTCCTTTTTCTCTGTTGCATCACTTGTTCCTTCACTGCTGTTTTTCTCCTGATGTGGCTGTGGAGCAGTTTTGGTTGGGTCTTAGCTTTATTAGCAATGTCATTTTCATACTGTCTCTCTGCTTCTCTCCTCACTCTGAGGTACTCATTTCTGGCCTTCTGGTATTTCTCCCTGCTCTCTGGTGTTCTGTTATTCCTGTAGTTTCTCCATGTTCTTGTACTCAATTGCTTCGCTACCTAACTTTCTTGATTGAACCATGAATTCTTCTGTTGCTTTTCATTTTTCTCCTTTTGGGCCGGGATAAACCTGAATGCAGTTTCTGGATGTGTTTCAGTTTCTGAATGCACTTCTGGGTGACGTAGTCCATCATATGCTGTACAGTCTTTTCTCTGAATTCTATTTCCTATTGTTTTCTAATTAGGAAGTTCCTTATTTCGTCATATTTTCCTCTTCGGTAATTTAGTCTTTTATCTTCCAATTCCTTCCTTGGACAGGTTAACTCTACCTCCACCAGATACTCAAATGTCAATACACTGTGGTCACTCATTCCTATGGGGGCTTCAAATTTCAATTCCCTTATTTCTGACTCAGTCAAGGTGAATATTCAGGTCAAGTCGAGCTGTTTTGTCATTGACTCTGATTATTGTGGGTCCCTTGACATGTTGGCACAGAAAGTTCCTTGTTGCCACTTCCAAGAGTTTAGCTCTCCATGTATCTACACCTCCGTGTGGGTCCCCATTCTCCCATTCTATATTTCCATGGTTGAAATCGCCCATGATTAAGAGTCTGGAGCCATTCTTGCAGGCAACTGAAGGTGCCTGCAAGAATGAAATAGTATCATATACATGTATACATTTCATATACATGAAATAGTATCGAAATATTGGTAAAAATGAATATATTTACGTAATATCAAACTACATGAAAAACGTGAAAAAGTCATTATTATGCCAAATTTGAGGATTTTAACTTCGAATCATAAAGCGACGTTTCGTATTTTTTAGACCCTAGAAAAGACGTATAAAGATGTTGCTTCCAATACAAATGATAAAAATCAATGTGTTTTCATTAAAATTAACTAAAATGTTCCTGATTTTCTGTTTATATTACTGATGGAAGATGTACACGTAAAACCGTTCTAATCCGGCTGAAACGTTGATATATGCAATAAAAACAGAACTTCTCCCCTTTTAAATATCTTACTCAGTATTTTAACGAGAAACAAATAGATGATTGAAAATGAAGTATTTAAGGTTATTTTCTGATCAATTATGTGTTTGCATAATTTTTCTCGTATATTTAATGAAATAATAACAATAAACTGAAAATTCACAAAAACATGGAAAAACGGTAAAATATTGCCTAATTCGATATTTTGTTTAAATCACATAAAGGAAAAGGGGATGATAAAGGTCAAAATATTGCTAAATTCGATGATTTTTAGTACAAAACAAAATGCAAGAAAACTTGCTTAAAAATGCAAAATTTGCGAAATTCTGAGATTTGAAGGCCAAATCACATATCTTGAGAAAACATGAAGTAGTATCGAAATATTGGCAAAAACGAATATATATACGTAAAATCACATTACATGGATAACGTGAAAAAAATCACTATTTTACCATATTTGAGGATTTTAACTTCAAATCATAGAGCGAGGTTTCGTATTATTTAGATCCAAGAAAAGACATGACAATGTTGTTTCAAATACAAATGATAAAAATCAATGTGTTTTCATTAGAATTAACTAAAATGTTCCTAATTTTCCGTTTATATTACCGATGGAAGATGTACACGTAAAACCGCTCTAATCCGGCTGAAACGTCGATATATGCAATAAAAACAGAACTTCTCCCCTTTCCAATATCTTAGTCAGTATTTTAACGAGAAACAAATAGTTGATTGAAAATGAAGTGTTTAAGGATAATTTCTAATCAATTATGTGTTTGCATCATTTTTATCGTATATTTAATGAATTAATAGCAATAAACTGAAAATTCACAAAAACGTGGAAAAACAGCAAAATATTGCCTAATTCGATGATATTTTGTTTATATCACATAAAGAAAAAGGGGATGATAAACGTCAAAATATTGCTGAATTCGATGATTTTTAGTACGAAACAAAATGCAAGAAAACTTGCTTAAAATGCAATATCATGCGAAAATCTGAGATTTGAAGGCCAAATCACATATCGTGATACTACATGAAATAGTATCGAAATATTGGTAAAAATGAATATATTTACGTAATATCAAACTACATGAAAAACGTGAGAAAGTCATTATTATGCCAAATTTGAGGATTTTAACTTCGAATCATAAAGCGACGTTTCGTATTTTTTAGACCCTAGAAAAGACGTATAAAGATGTTGCATCCAATACAAATGATAAAAATCAATGTGTTTTCATTAAAATTAACTAAAATGTTCCTAATTTTCGGTTTATATTACTGATGGAAGATGTACACGTAAAACCGTTCTAATCCGGCTGAAATGTCGATATATTGAATGAAAACAGAACTTCTCCCCTTTTCGATATCTTACTCAGTATTTTAACGAGAAACAAATAGATGTATGAAAATGAAGTATTTAAGATTATTTTCTGATCAATTATGTGTTTGCATAATTGTTCTCGTTTTTTTAATGAAATAATAACAATAAACTGAAAATTCACAAAAACGTGGAAAAACGGCAAAATATTGCATAATTCGATATTTTGTTTAAATCACATAAAGGAAAAGGGGATGATAAAGGTCAAAATATTGCTAAATTCGATGATTTTCAGTACAAAGCAAAATGCAAAAAAACTTGCATAAAAATGCAAAATTTGCGAAATTCTGAGATTTGAAGGCCAAATCACATATCGTGAGAAAACTTGAAGTAGTATCGAAATATTGGTAAAAACGAAGAATATCAGACTACATGAATAACGTGAAAAAAGTCACTATATTACCATATTTGAGGATTTTACCTTCAAATCATAGAGCGAGGTTTCGTATTATTTAGATCCAAGAAAAGACATATGACAATGTTTTTTTCAAATACAAATGATAAAAATCAATGTGTTTTCATTAAAATTAACTAAAATGTTCCTGATTTTAGGTTTATATAACTGATGGAAGATGTACACGTAAAACCGTGTTAATCCGGCTGAAACGTCGATATATTCAATAAAAACAGAACTTCTCCCCTTTTCAATATCTTACTCAATATTTTATTGAGAAACAAATAGATGATTGAAAATAAAGTTGTTAAAGTTATTTTCTGATCAATTATGTGTTTGCATATTTGTTCACGTATATTTAATGAAATAATAACATTAAACTGAAAATTCACAAAAACGTGAAAAAACGGCAAAATATTGCCTAATTCGATATTTTGTTTAAATCACATAAAGGAAAAGGGGATGATAAAGGTCAAAATATTGCTAAATTTGATGATTTTTAGTACAAAACAAAATGCAAGAAATCTTGCTTAAAAATGAAAAAAATTTGCGAAAATCTGAGATTTGAAGGCCAAATCACATATCGTGATACTACATGTATAAACTGAAATTTCACAAAAACGTGGAAAAACAGCAAAATATTGCCTAATTCGATGATATTTTGTTTATATCACATAAAGGAAAAGGGGATGATAAACGTAAAAATATTGCGTAATTCGATGATTTTTAGTACGAAACAAAATGCAAGAAAACTTGCTTAAAATGCAATATTATGCGAAAATCTGAGATTTGAAGGCCAAATCACATATCGTGATACTACATGAAATAGTATCGAAATATTGGTAAAAATGAATATATTTACCTAATATCAAACTACATGAAAACCGTGAAAAAAGTCATTATTATACCAAATTTAAGGATTTTAACTTCGAATCATAGAGCGACGTTTCGTATTTTTTAGACCCTAGAAAAGACGTATAAAGATGTTGCTTCCAATACAAATGATAAAAATCAATGTGTTTTTATTAAAATAAAACACATAATTGATTAGAAATTAACCTTAAACACTTTATTTTCAATCAACTTTTTGTTTCTCGTTAAAATACTGAGTAAGATATTGGAAAGGGGAGAAGTTCTGATTTTATTGCATATATCGACGTTTCAGCCGGATTAGAGTGGTTTTACGTGTACATCTTCCATTGGTAATATAAACGGAAAATCAGGAACATTTTAGTTAATTCTAATGAAAACACATTGATTTTTATTATTTGTATTTGAAACAACATTGTCACTTGTCTTTTCTTGGATCTAAATAATACGAAACCTCGCTCTATGATTTGAAGTTAAAATCCTCAAATATGGTAATATAGTGACTTTTTCACGTTATTCATGTAGTGTGATTTTACGTATATATATTCGTTTTTACCAATATTTCGATACTACTTCATGTTTTCTCACGATATGTGATTTGGCCTTAAATCTCAGAATTTCGCAAATTTTGCATTTTTAAGCAAGTTTTCTTGCATTTTGTTTTGTACTCAAAATCATCGAATTTAGAAATATTTTGACCTTTATCATCCCCTTTTCCTTTATGTGATTTAAACAAAATATTATCGAATTAGGTTGTTTTCCAAGTTTTTGTGAATTTTCAGTTTATTGTTATTAATTCATTAAATATACGATCAAAATTATGCAAACACATAATTGATCAGAAAATATCCTTAAATATTTCATTTTCAATCATCTATTTGCTTCTCGTTAAAATACTGATTAAGATATTGGAAAGGGGAGAAATTCTGTTTTTATTGCATATATCGACGCATCATTTTTATCGTATATTTAATGAATTATTAGCAATAACCTGAAAATTCACAAAAACGTGGAAAAACAGCAAAATATTGCCTAATTCGATGATATTTTGTTTATATCACATAAAGGAAAAGGGGATGATGAACGTCAAAATATTGCTGAATTCGATGATTTTTAGTACGAAACAAAATGCAAGAAAACTTGCTTAAAATGCAATATTATGTGAAAATCCGAGATTTAAAGGCCAAAGCACATATCGTGATGCTAAATGAAACAGTATTGAAATATTGGTAAAAATGAATATATTTACGTAATATAAAACTGCATGAAACACGTGAAAAAAGTCATTATTATACCAAATTTGAGGATTTTAACTTCGGATCATAGAGCGACGTATCGTATTTTTTAGACCGTAGAAAAGACGTATAAAGATGTTGCTTCCAATACAATTGATAAAAATCACTGTGTTTTCATTAAAATTAACTAAAATGTTCCTTATTTTCGGTTTATATTTCCGATGGAAGATGTACACGTATAACCGTTCTAATCCGGCTGAAACTTCGATATATGCAATAAAAACAGAACTTCTCTCCTTTTCATTTTCTTACTCAGTATTTTAACGAGAAACAAATAGATGATTGAAAATGAAGTATTTAAGGTTATTTTCTGATCAATTATGTGTTTGCATAATTTTGATCGTATATTTAATGAATTAATAACAATAAACTGAAAATTCACAAAAACTTGGAAAACAACCTAATTCGATAATATTTTGTTTAAATCACATAAAGGAAAAGGGGATGATAAAGGTCAAAATATTTCTAAATTCGATGATTTTGAGTACAAAACAAAATGCAAGAAAACTTGCTTAAAAATGCAAAATTTGCGAAATTCTGAGATTTGAAGGCCAAATCACATATCGTGAGAAAACATGAAGTAGTATCGAAATATTGGTAAAAACGAATATATATACGTAAAATCACACTACATGAATAACGTGAAAAAGTCACTATATTACCATATTTGAGGATTTTAACTTCAAATCATAGAGCGAGGTTTCGTATTATTTAGATCCAAGAATAGACATATGTCCTTATTATTCATGTAGTGTGATTTTACGTAAATATATTAGTTTTTACCAATATTTCGATACAACTTCATTTTTATCACGATATGTGATTTGGCCGTCATATCTCAGAATTTCGCAAATTTTGCATTTTTAAGCAAGTTTTCTTGCATTTTGTTTCGTACTAAAAATCATCGAATTCAGCAATATTTTGACGTCTATCATCCCCTTTTCCTATATGTGATATAAACAAAATATCATCGAATAAAGCAATATTTTGCAGTTTTTCCACGTTTTTGTGAATTTTCAGTTTATTGTTATAAATTCATTATATATACGATAAAAATTAGGCAAACACATAATTGATCAGAAAATAACCTTAAATACTTCATTTTCAATCATCTATTTGTTTCTCGTTAAAATACTGAGTAAGATATTGAAAAAGGGAGAAGTTCTGTTTTTATTGCATATATCGACTTTTCAGCCGGATTAGAACGGTTTTACGTGTACATCTTCAATCGGTAATACAAACCGAAAATCAGGAATATTTTAGTTAATTTTAATGAAAACACATTGATTTTTATCATTTGTATTGTAAGCAACATCTTTATACTTCTTTTCAACGGTCTAAAAAATACGAAACGTCGCTTTATGATTCGAAGTTAAAAACCACAAATTGGGTATAATAATGATTTTTTTCACGTTTTTCATGTAGTTTGTTATTACGTAAATATATTCATTTTTACCAATATTTTGAGACTATTTCATGTAGTATCACGTTCGTGATTTGGCCTTCAAATTTCAGATTTTCGCATAATATTGCATTTTAAGCAAGTTTTCTTGCATATTGTTTCGTACTAAAAATTATCGAATTCAACAATATTTTGACGCCTATCATCACCTTTTCCTTTATGTGACATAAACAAAATATTATCGAATTAGGCAATATTTTGCTGTTTTTCCACGTTTTTGTGAGTTTTCAGTTTATTGCTATTAATTCATTAAATATACGATAAAAACGATGCAAACACATAATTGCTAAGAAATTAACTTTAAACACTTCATTTCCAATCAACTATTTGTTTCTCGTTAAAATACTGAATAAGATATTGAAATGGGGAGAAGTTCTGTTTTTATTGCATATATCGACGTTTCAGCCGGATTAGAGCGGTTTTACGTGTACATCTTCCATCGGTAATATAAACGGAAAATCAGGAACATTTTAGTTAATTCTAATGAAAACACATTGATTTTTATCATTTGTATTGGAAACAACATTGTCATATGCCTTTTCTTAGATCTAAATAATTCGGAACCTCGCTCTATGATTTGAAGTTAAAATCCTCAAATATGGTATTATAGTGACTTTTTTCACGTTATTCATGTAGTGTGATTTTATGTAAATATATTAGTTTTTACCAATATTTCGATACTACTTCATGTTTTCTCACGATATGTGATTTGGCCTTCATATCTCAGAATTTCGCATATTTTGCATTTTTAAGCATGTTTTCTTGCATTTTGTTTTGTACTAAAAATCATCGAATTTAGCAATATTTTGACCCTTATTTTTTGACCCTTTTCTTTTATGTGATTTAAAAAAAATATCATCGAATAAGGCAATATTTAGCAGTTTTTCCACGTTTTTGTGAATTTTCCGTTTATAGTTATAAATTCATTATATATACGATAAAAATTATGCAAACACATAATTGATCAGAAAATAACCTTAAATACTTCATAATCAATCATCTATTTGTTTTTCGTTAAAATACTGAGTAAGATATTGAAAAGGGGAGAAGTTCTGTTTTTATTGCATATATCGACGTTTCAGCCGGATTAGAACGGTTTTACGTATACATCTTCCATCGGTAATATAAACCGAAAATCAGGAATATTTTAGTTAATTTTATTGAAAACACATTGATTTTTATCATTTGTATTGGAAGCAACAGCAATACGTCTTTTCAACGGTCTAAAAAATACGAAACGTCGCTTTATGATTCGAAGTTTAAAACCACAAATTGGGTATAATAATGACTTTTTTCACGTTTTTCATATAATTTGTTATTACGTAAATATATTCATTTTTACCAATATTTCGTGACTATTTCATGTAGTATCACGATATGTGATTTGGCCTTCAAATCTCAGTTTTTCGCATAATATTGCATTTTAAGCAAGTTTTCTTGCATTTTGTTTCGTACTAAAAATCATCGAATTCAGCAATATTTTGACGTCTATCATCCCCTTTTCCTGTATGTGATATAAACAAAATATCATTGAATTAGGCAATATTTTGCTGTTTTTCCACGTTTTTGTGATTTTTCAGTTTATTTCTATTAATTCATTAAATATACGATAAAAATGATGCAAACACATAATTGATTAGAAATTAACCTCAAACACTTCATTTTCAATCAACTATTTGTTTCTTGTTAAAATACTGAATAAGATATTGAAAAGGGGAGAAGTTCTGTTTTTATTGCATATATCGACGTTTCAGCCGGATTAGAGCGGTTTTACGTGTACATCTTCTATCGGTAATATAAGCGGAAAATCAGGAACATTTTAGTTAATTCTAATGAAAACACATTGATTTTTATCATTTTTACTGGAAACAACATTGTCAAGTCTTTTCTTGGATCTAAATAATACGAAACCTCGCGCTAAGATTTGAAGTTAAAATCCTCAAATATGGTAATATAGTGACTTTTTTC
Source organism: Procambarus clarkii (assembly GCF_040958095.1). Classification (NCBI taxonomy): domain Eukaryota; kingdom Metazoa; phylum Arthropoda; class Malacostraca; order Decapoda; family Cambaridae; genus Procambarus; species Procambarus clarkii. The sequence continues at coordinate 1,448,715 of NC_091150.1, read as the reverse complement.
ACGTTATTCATGTAGTGTGATTTTACGTAAATATATTAGTTTTTACCAATATTTCGATACTATTTCATGTTTTATCACGATATGTGATTTGGCCGTCATATCTCAGAATTTCGCAAATTTTGCATTTTTAAGCAAGTTTTCTTGCATTTTGTTTCGTACTAAAAATCATCGAATTCAGCAATATTTTGACGTCTATCATCCCCTTTTCCTATATGTGATATAAACAAAATATCATCGAATTAGGCAATATTTTGCTGTTTTTCCACGTTTTTGTGAGTTTTCAGTTTATTGCTTTTAATTCATTAAATATACGATAAAAATGATGTAAACACATAATTGATTAGAAATGAACCTTAAACACTTCATTTTCAATCAACTATTTGTTTCTCGTTAAAATACCTAATAAGATATTGAAAAGGGGAGAAGTTCTGTCTTTATTGCATATATCGACGTTTCAGCTGGATTAGAACGGTTTTACGTGTACATCTTCAATCGGTAATATAAACCGAAAATCAGGAACATTTTAGTTAATTTTAATGAAAACACGTTGATTTTTATCATTTGTATTGGAAGCAACATCTTTATACGTCTTTTCAATGGTCTAAAAAACACGAAACGTCGCTTTATGATTCGAAATTAAAAACCACAAATTGGGTATAATAATGACTTTTTTCACGTTTTTCATGTAGTTTGTTATTACGTAAATATATTCATTTTTACCAATATTTCGAGACTATTACATGTAGTATCACGATACGTGATTTGGCCTTCAAATCTCAGATTTTCGCATAATAATGCATTTTAAGCAAGTTTTCTTGCATTTTGTTTCGTACTAAAAATCATCGAATTCAGCAATATTTTGACTTATAATATTTTTTTTGTGAAAACTCACAAAAACGTGGAAAAACAGCAAAATATTTCCTAATTCGATGATATTTTGTTCATATCACATAAAGGAAAACGGGATAATAGACGTCAAAATATTGCTGAATTCGATGATTTTTAGTACGAAACAAAATGCAAGAAAACTTGCTTAAAATGCAATATTATGCGAAAATCTGATATTTAAAGGCCAAATCACATATCGTTATACTACATGAAATAGTCTCGAAATATTGGTAAAATGAATATTTTTACGTAATAACAAACTACATGAAAAACGTGAAAAAATTCATTATTATACCCAATTTGTGGATTTTAACTTCGAATCATAGAGCGACGTTTCGTATTTTTTAGACCCTAGAAAAGACGTATAAAGATGTTGCTTCCAATACAAATGATAAAAATCAATGTGTTTTCATTCAAATTAACTAAAATGATCCTGATTTTCGGTTTATATTACCGATGGAAGATGTACACGTAAAACCGTTCTAATCCGGCTGAAACGTCGATATATGCAATAAAAACAGAACTTCTCCCCTTTTCAATATCTTACTCAGTATTTTAACGAGAAACAAATAGATGATTGAAAGTGAAGTATTAAAGGTTATTTTCTGATCAATTATGTGTTTGCATAATTTTTATCGTATATATAATGAATTTATAACAATAAACTGAAAACTCCCAAAAACGTAGAAAAACAGCAAAATATTGCCTAATTCGATGACATTTTGTTTATATCACAAAAAGGAAATGGGGATAATAGACGTTCACATATCGTGAGAAAACATGAAGTAGTATCGAAATATTGGTAAAAACGAATATATATACGTAAAATCACACTACATGAATAACGTGAAAAATTCACTATATTACCATATTTGAGGATTTTAACTTCAAATCATAGAGCGAGGTTTCGTATTATTTAGAACCAAGATAAGACAATGACAATGTTGTTTCAAATACAAATGATAAAAATCAATTTCTTTTCATTAGAATTAACTAAAATGTTCCTGATTTTCCGTTTATATTACCGATGGAAGATGTACACGTAAAACCGCTCGAATCCGGCTGAAACGTCGATATATGCAATAAAAACAGAACTTCTCCCCTTTCCAATATCTTACTCAGTATTTTAACGAGAAACAAATAGTTGATTGAAAATGAAGTGTTTAAGGTTAATTTCTAATTAATTATATGTTTGCATCATTTTTATTGTACATTTAATGAATTAATAACAATAAACTGAAAATTCACAAAAACGTGGAAAAACAGCAAAATATTGCCTAATTCGATGATATTTTGTTTATATCACATAAAGGAAAAGGGGATGATAAACGTCAAAATATTGCTGAATTCGATGATTTTTAGTACCAAACAAAATGCAAGAAAACTTGCTTAAAATGCAATATTATACGAAAATCTGAGATTTGAAGGCCAAATCACATATCGTGATACTACATGAAATAGTATCGAAATATTGGTAAAAATGAATATATTTATGTAATATCAAACTACATGAAAAACGTGAAAAAAGTGATTATTATACCAAATTTGAGGATTTTAACTTCGAATCATAGAGCGACGTTTCGTATTTTTTAGACCCTAAAAAAGATGTATAAAGATGTTGCTTCCAATACAAATGATAAAAATCAATGTGTTTTCATTAAAATTAACTAAAAATGATCCTGATTTTCGGTTTATATTACCGATGGAAGATGTACACGTAAAACCGTTCTAATCCGGATGAAACGTCGATATATGCAATAAATACAGAACTTCTCCCCTTTTCAATATCTTACTCAGTATTTTAACGAGAAACAAATAGATGATTGAAAGTGAAGTATTAAAGGTTATTTTCTGATCAATTATGTGTTTGCATAATTTTTATCGTATATATAATGAATTTATAACAATAAACTGAAAACTCCCAAAAACGTGGAAAAACAGCAAAATATTGCCTAATTCGATGATATTTTGTTTATATCACATAAAGGAAAAGGGGATGATAGACGTCAAAATATTGCTGAATTCGATGATTTTTAGTACGAAACAAAATTCAGGAAAACTTGCTTAAAAATGCAAAATTTGCAAAATTCTGAGATATGATGGCCAAATCACATATCGTGAGAAAACATGTAGTATCGAAATATTGGTAAAAACTATCATATTTACGTAAAATCACACTACATGAATAACGTGAAAAAAGTCACTATATTACCATATTTGTGGATTTTAACTTCAAATCATAGAGCGAGGTTTCGTATTATTTAGATCCAAGAAAAGACATATGACAATGTTGTTTCCAATACAAATAATAAAAATCAATGTGTTTTCATTAAAATTTACTAAAATGTTCCTGATTTTCTGTTAATTTTACCGATGGAAGATGTACACGTAAAACCGCTCTAATCCGGCTGAAACGTCGATATATGCAATAAAAACAGAACTTCTCCCCATACTTCTCATCTTACACAGTATTTTAACGAGAAACAAATAGTTCATTGAAAATGAAGTGTTTAAGGTTAATTTCTAATCAATTATGTGTTTGCATCATTTTTATCGTATATTTATTGAATTAATAGCAATAAACTGAAAATTCACAAAAACGTGGAAAAACAGCAAAATATTGCCTAGTTCGATGACATTTTGTTTATATCACAAAAAGGAAAAGGGGATAATAGACGTTCACATATCGCGAGAAAACATGAAGTAGTATCGAAATATTGGTAAAAACGAATATATATACGTAAAATCACACTACATGAATAACGTGAAAAATTCACTATATTACCATATTTGAGGATTTTAACTTCAAATCATAGAGCGACGTTTCGTATTTTTTAGACCCTAGAAAAGATGTATAAAGATGTTGCTTCCAATACAAATGATAAAAATCAATGTGTTTTCATTAAAATTAACTAAAATGATCCTGATTTTCGGTTTATATTACCGATGGAAGATGTACACGTAAAACCGTTCTAATCCGGCTGAAACGTCGATATATGCAATAAAAACAGAACTTCTCCCCTTTTCAATATCTTACTCAGTATTTTAACGAGAAACAAATAGATGATTGAAAGTGAAGTATTAAAGGTTATTTTCTGATCAATTATGTGTTTGCATAATTTTTATCGTATATATAATGAATTTATAACAATAAACTGAAAACTCCCAAAAAACGTGGAAAAACAGCAAAATATTGCCTATTTCGATGATATTTTGTTTATATCACATAAAGGAAAAGGGGATGATAAACGTCAAAATATTGCTGAATTCGATTATTTTTAGTACGAAACAAAATGCAGGAAAACTTGCTTAAAAATCAAAATTTGCAAAATTCTGAGATATGATGGCCAAATCACATATCGTGAGAAAACATGAAGTAGTATCGAAATATTGGTAAAAACGAATATATATACGTAAAATCACACTACATGAATAACGTGAAAAAAGTCACTATATTACCATATTTGAGGATTTTAACTTCAAATCATAGAGCGAGGTTTCGTATTATTTAGATCCAAGAAAAGACATATGACAATGTTGTTTCCAATACAAATGATAAAAATCAATGTGTTTTCATTAAAATTAACTAAAATGTTCCTGATTTTCTATTTATATTACCGATGGAAGATGTACACGTAAAACCGCTCTAATCCGGCTGAAACGTCGATATATGCAATAAAAACAGAACTTCTCTCCTTACTTCTCATCCTACTCAGTATTTTAACGAGAAACAAATAGTTGATTGAAAATGAAGTTTTTAAGGTTAATTTCTAATCAATTATGTGTTTGCATAATTTTTATCGTATATTTATTGAATTAATAGCAATAAACTGAAAACTCGCAAAAACGTGGAAAAACAGCAAAATATTGCCTAATTCGATGACATTTTGTTTATATCACAAAAAGGAAATGGGGATAATAGACGTTCACATATCGTGAGAAAACATGAAGTAGTATCGAAATATTGGTAAAAACGAATATATATACGTAAAATCACACTACATGAATAACGTGAAAAAGTCACTATATTACCATATTTGAGGATTTTAACTTCAAATCAGAGAGCGAGTTTTCGTAATATTTAGATCCAAGAAAAGACATATGACAATGTTGTTTCAAATACAAATGATAAAAATCAATTTGTTTTCATTTGAATTAACTAAAATGTTCCTTATTTTCCGTTTATATTACCGATAGAAGATGTACACGTAAAACCGCTCGAATCCGGCTGAAACGTCGATATATGCAATAAAAACAGAACTTCTCCCCTTTCCAATATCTTACTCAGTATTTTAACGAGAAACAAATAGTTGATTGAAAATGAAGTGTTTAAGGTTAATTTCTAATTAATTATATGTTTGCATCATTTTTATTGTACATTTAATGAATTAATAACAATAAACTGAAAATTCACAAAAACGTGGAAAAACAGCAAAATATTGCCTAATTCGATGATATTTTGTTTATATCACATAAAGGAAAAGGGGATGATAAACGTCAAAATATTGCTGAATTCGATGATTTTTAGTACCAAACAAAATGCAAGAAAACTTGCTTAAAATGCAATATTATGCGAAAATCTGAGATTTGAAGGCCAAATCACTTATCGTGATACTTCATGAAATAGTATCGAAATATTGGTAAAAATGAATATATTTATGTAATATCAAACTACATGAAAAACGTGAAAAAAGTCATTATTATACCAAATTTGAGGATTTTAACTTCGAATCATAGAGCGACGTTTCGTATTTTTTAGACCCTAAAAAAGATGTATAAAGATGTTGCTTCCAATACAAATGATAAAAATAAATGTGTTTTCATTAAAATTAACTAAAAATGATCCTGATTTTCGGTTTATATTACCGATGGAAGATGTACACGTAAAACCGTTCTAATCCGGATGAAACGTCGATATATGCAATAATTACAGAACTTCTCCCCTTTTCAATATCTTACTCAGTATTTTAACGAGAAACAAATAGATGATTGAAAGTTAAGTATTAAAGGTTATTTTCTGATCAATTATGTGTTTGCATAATTTTTATCGTATATATAATGAATTTATAACAATAAACTGAAAACTCCCAAAAACGTGGAAAAACAGCAAAATATTGCCTAATTCGATGATATTTTGTTTATATCACATAAAGGAAAAGGGGATGATAGACGTCAAAATATTGCTGAATTCGATGATTTTTAGTACGAAACAAAATTCAGGAAAACTTGCTTAAAAATGCAAAATTTGCAAAATTCTGAGATATGATGGCCAAATCACATATCGTGAGAAAACATGTAGTATCGAAATATTGGTAAAAACTATCATATTTACGTAAAATCACACTATATGAATAACGTGAAAAAAGTCACTATATTACCATATTTGTGGATTTTAACTTCAAATCATAGAGCGAGGTTTCGTATTATTTAGATCCAAGAAAAGACATATGACAATGTTGTTTCCAATACAAATAATAAAAATCAATGTGTTTTCATTAAAATTAACTAAAATGTTCCTGATTTTCTGTTTATTTTACCGATGGAAGATGTACACGTAAAATCGCTCTAATCCGGCTGAAACGTCGATATATGCAATAAAAACAGAACTTCTCCCCTTACTTCTCATCTTACACAGTATTTTAACGAGAAACAAATAGTTGATTGAAAATGAAGTGTTTAAGGTTAATTTCTAATCAATTATGTGTTTGCATCATTTTTATCGTATATTTATTGAATTAATAGCAATAAACTGAAAACTCACAAAAACGTGGAAAAACAGCAAAATATTGCCTAGTTCGATGACATTTTGTTTATATCACAAAAAGGAAAAGGGGATAATAGACGTTCACATATCGCGAGAAAACATGAAGTAGTATCGAAATATTGGTAAAAACGAATATATATACGTAAAATCAAACTACATGAATAACGTGAAAAAAGTCACTATATTACCATATTTGAGGATTTTAACTTCAAATCATAGAGCGAGTTTTCGTATTATTTAGATCCAAGAAAAGACATATGACAATGTTGTTTCAAATACAAATGATAAAAATCAATTTGTTTTCATTTGAAATAACTAAAATGTTCCTGATTTTCTGTTTATATTACCGATGGAAGATGTACACTTAAAACCGCTCTAATCCGGCTGAAACGTCGATATATGCAATAAAAACAGAACTTCTCTCCTTACTTCTCATCTTACTCAGTATTTTAACGAGAAACAAATAGTTGATTGAAAATGAAGTGTTTAAGGTTAATTTCTAATCAATTATGTGTTTGCATAATTTTTATCGTATATTTATTGAATTAATCGCAATAAACTGAAATCTCACTAAAAACGTGGAAAAACAGCAAAATATTGCCAAATTCGATGACATTTTGTTTATATCACAAAAAGGAAATGGGGATAATAGACGTTCACATATCGTGAGAAAACATGAAGTAGTATCGAAATATTGGTAAAAACGAATATATATACGTAAAATCACACTACATGAATAACGTGAAAAATTCACTATATTACCATATTTGAGGATTTTAACTTCAAATCATAGAGCGAGGTTTCGTATTATTTAGATCCAAGATAAGACAATGACAATGTTGTTTCAAATACAAATGATAAAAATCAATTTGTTTTCATTAGAATTAACTAAAATGTTCCTGATTTTCCGTTTATATTACCGATGGAAGATGTACACGTAAAACCGCTCTAATCCGGCTGAAACGTCGATATATGCAATAAAAACAGAACTTCTCCCCTTTCCAATATCTTACTCAGTATTTTAACGAGAAACAAATAGTTGATTGAAAATGAAGTGTTTAAGGTTAATTTCTAATTAATTATATGTTTGCATCATTTTTATTGTATATTTAATGAATTAATAACAATAAACTGAAAATTCACAAAAACGTGGAAAAACAGCAAAATATTGCCTAATTCGATGATATTTTGTTTATATCACATAAAGGAAAAGGGGATGATAAACGTCAAAATATTGCTGAATTCGATGATTTTTAGTACCAAACAAAATGCAAGAAAACTTGCTTAAAATGCAATATTAAGCGAAAATCTGAGATTTGAAGGCCAAATCACATATCGTGATACTACATGAAATAGTTTCGAAATGTTAGTAAAAATGAATATATTTATGTAATATGAAACTACATGAAAAACGTGAAAAAAGTCATTATTATACCAAATTTGAGGATTTTAACTTCGAATCATAGAGCGACGTTTCGTATTTTTTAGACCCTAGAAAAGATGTATAAAGATGTTGCTTCCAATACAAATGATAAAAATCAATGTGTTTTCATTAAAATTAACTAAAATGATCCTGATTTTCGGTTTATATTACCGATGGAAGATGTACACGTAAAACCGTTCTAATCCGGCTGAAACGTCGATATATGCAATAAATACAGAACTTCTCCCCATTTCAATATCTTACTGAGTATTTTAACGAGAAACAAAGAGATCATTGAAAGTGAAGTATTTAAGGTTATTTTCTGATCAATTATGTGTTTGCACAATTTTTATCGTATATATAATGAATTTATAACAATAAACTGAAAATTCACAACAACGTTGAAAAACGGCAAAATATTGCCTAAATCGATGATACTTTGTTTAAATCACATAAAGGAAAAGGGGATGACAAAGGTCAAAATATTGCTAAATTCGATGATTTTAAGTACAAAACAAAATGCAAGAAAAGTTGCTTAAAAATGCAAAATTTGCGAAATTCTGAGATATGAAGGCCAAATCACATATCTTGAGAAAACATGAAGTAGTATCGAAATATTGGTAAAAATGAATATATTTACGTAAAATCACACTACATGAATAACGTGAAAAAAGTCACTATATTATCATATTTGAGGATTTTAACTTCAAATCATAGAGCGAGGTTTCGTATTATTTAGATCCAAGAAAAGACATATGACAATGTTGTTTCCAATACAAATGATAAAAACAATGTGTTTTCATTAGAATTAACTAAAATGTTCCTGATTTTCCGTTTATATTACCGATGGAAGATGTACACGTAAAACCGCTCTAATCCGGCTGAAACGTCGATATATGCAATAAAAACAGAACATCTCCCCTTGTCAATATCTTATTCAGTATTTTAACGAGAAACAAATAGTTGATTGAAAATGAATTGTTTAAGGTTAATTTCTAATCAATTATGTGTTTGCATCATTTTTATCGTATATTTAATGAATTAATAGCAATAAACTGAAAACTCACAAAAACGTGGAAAAACAGCAAAATATTTCCTAATTCGATGATATTTTGTTCATATCACATAAAGGAAAAGGGGATAATAGACGTCAAAATATTGCTGAATTCGATGATTTTTAGTACGAAACAAAATGCAAGAAAACTTGCTTAAAATGCAATATTATGCGAAAATCTGATATTTAAAGGCCAAATCACATATCGTTATACTACATGAAATAGTCTCGAAATATTGGTAAAATGAATATTTTTACGTAATAACAAACTACATGAAAAACGTGAAAAAATTCATTATTATACCCAATTTGTGGATTTTAACTTCGAATCATAGAGCGACGTTTCGTATTTTTTAGACCCTAGAAAAGACGTATAAAGATGTTGCTTCCAATACAAATGATAAAAATCAATGTGTTTTCTTTCAAATTAACTAAAATGATCCTGATTTTCGGTTTATATTACCGATGGAAGATGTACACGTAAAACCGTTCTAATCCGGCTGAAACGTCGATATATGCAATAAAAACAGAACTTCTCCCCTTTTCAATATCTTACTCAGTATTTTAACGAGAAACAAATAGATGATTGAAAGTGAAGTATTAAAGGTTATTTTCTGATCAATTATGTGTTTGCATAATTTTTATCGTATATATAATGAATTTATAACAATAAACTGAAAACTCCCAAAAACGTAGAAAAACAGCAAAATATTGCCTAATTCGATGACATTTTGTTTATATCACAAAAAGGAAATGGGGATAATAGACGTTCACATATCGTGAGAAAACATGAAGTAGTATCGAAATATTGGTAAAAACGAATATATATACGTAAAATCACACTACATGAATAACGTGAAAAATTCACTATATTACCATATTTGAGGATTTTAACTTCAAATCATAGAGCGAGGTTTCGTATTATTTAGAACCAAGATAAGACAATGACAATGTTGTTTCAAATACAAATGATAAAAATAAATTTCTTTTCATTAGAATTAACTAAAATGTTCCTGATTTTCCGTTTATATTACCGATGGAAGATGTACACGTAAAACCGCTCGAATCCGGCTGAAACGTCGATATATGCAATAAAAACAGAACTTCTCCCCTTTCCAATATCTTACTCAGTATTTTAACGAGAAACAAATAGTTGATTGAAAATGAAGTGTTTAAGGTTAATTTCTAATTAATTATATGTTTGCATCATTTTTATTGTACATTTAATGAATTAATAACAATAAACTGAAAATTCACAAAAACGTGGAAAAACAGCAAAATATTGCCTAATTCGATGATATTTTGTTTATATCACATAAAGGAAAAGGGGATGATAAACGTCAAAATATTGCTGAATTCGATGATTTTTAGTACCAAACAAAATGCAAGAAAACTTGCTTAAAATGCAATATTATACGAAAATCTGAGATTTGAAGGCCAAATCACATATCGTGATACTACATGAAATAGTATCGAAATATTGGTAAAAATGAATATATTTATGTAATATCAAACTACATGAAAAACGTGAAAAAAGTCATTATTATACCAAATTTGAGGATTTTAACTTCGAATCATAGAGCGACGTTTCGTATTTTTTAGACCCTAAAAAAGATGTATAAAGATGTTGCTTCCAATACAAATGATAAAAATCAATGTGTTTTCATTAAAATTAACTAAAAATGATCCTGATTTTCGGTTTATATTACCGATGGAAGATGTACACGTAAAACCGTTCTAATCCGGATGAAACGTCGATATATGCAATAAATACAGAACTTCTCCCCTTTTCAATATCTTATCAGTATTTTAACGAGAAACAAATAGATGATTGAAAGTGAAGTATTAAAGGTTATTTTCTGATCAATTATGTGTTTGCATAATTTTTATTGTATATATAATGAATTTATAACAATAAACTGAAAACTCCCAAAACCGTGGAAAAACAGCAAAATATTGCCTAATTCGATGATATTTTGTTTATATCACATAAAGGAAAAGGGGATGATAGACGTCAAAATATTGCTGAATTCGATGATTTTTAGTACGAAACAAAATTCAGGAAAACTTGCTTAAAAATGCAAAATTTGCAAAATTCTGAGATATGATGGCCAAATCACATATCGTGAGAAAACATGTAGTATCGAAATATTGGTAAAAACTATCATATTTACGTAAAATCACACTACATGAATAACGTGAAAAAAGTTACTATATTACCATATTTGTGGATTTTAGCTTCAAATCATAGAGCGAGGTTTCGTATTATTTAGATCCAAGAAAAGATATATGACAATGTTGTTTCCAATACAAATAATAAAAATCAATGTGTTTTCATTAAAATTTACTAAAATGTTCCTGATTTTCTGTTAATTTTACCGATGGAAGATGTACACGTAAAACCGCTCTAATCCGGCTGAAACGTCGATATATGCAATAAAAACAGAACTTCTCCCCTTACTTCTCATCTTACACAGTATTTTAACGAGAAACAAATAGTTGATTGAAAATGAAGTGTTTAAGGTTAATTTCTAATCAATTATGTGTTTGCATCATTTTTATCGTATATTTATTGAATTAATAGCAATAAACTGAAAATTCACAAAAACGTGGAAAAACAGCAAAATATTGCCTAGTTCGATGACATTTTGTTTATATCACAAAAAGGAAAAGGGGATAATAGACGTTCACATATCGCGAGAAAACATGAAGTAGTATCGAAATATTGGTAAAAACGAATATATATACGTAAAATCACACTACATGAATAACGTGAAAAAGTCATATATTACCATATTTGAGGATTTTAACTTCAAATCATAGAGCGACGTTTCGTATTTTTTAGACCCTAGAAAAGATGTATAAAGATGTTGCTTCCAATACAAATGATAAAAATCAATGTGTTTTCATTAAAATTAACTAAAATGATCCTGATTTTCGGTTTATATTACCGATGGAAGATGTACACGTAAAACAGTTCTAATCCGGCTGAAACGTCGATATATGCAATAAAAACAGAACTTCTCCCCTTTTCAATATCTTACTCAGTATTTTAACGAGAAACAAATAGATGATTGAAAGTGAAGTATTAAAGGTTATTTTCTGATCAATTATGTGTTTGCATAATTTTTATCGTATATATAATGAATTTATAACAATAAACTGAAAACTCCCAAAAAACGTGGAAAAACAGCAAAATATTGCCTATTTCGATGATATTTTGTTTATATCACATAAAGGAAAAGGGGATGATAAACGTCAAAATATTGCTGAATTCGATGATTTTTAGTACGAAACAAAATGCAGGAAAACTTGCTTAAAAATCAAAATTTGAAAAATTCTGAGATATGATGGCCAAATCACATATCGTGAGAAAACATGAAGTAGTATCGAAATATTGGTAAAAACGAATATATATACGTAAAATCACACTACATGAATAACGTGAAAAAAGTCACTATATTACCATATTTGAGGATTTTAACTTCAAATCATAGAGCGAGGTTTCGTATTATTTAGATCCAAGAAAAGACATATGACAATGTTGTTTCCAATACAAATGATAAAAATCAATGTGTTTTCATTAAAATTAACTAAAATGTTCCTGATTTTCTGTTTATTTTACCGATGGAAGATGTACACGTAAAATCGCTCTAATCCGGCTGAAACGTCGATATATGCAATAAAAACAGAACTTCTCCCCTTACTTCTCATCTTACACAGTATTTTAACGAGAAACAAATAGTTGATTGAAAATGAAGTGTTTAAGGTTAATTTCTAATCAATTATGTGTTTGCATCATTTTTATCGTATATTTATTGAATTAATAGCAATAAACTGAAAACTCACAAAAACGTGGAAAAACAGCAAAATATTGCCTAGTTCGATGACATTTTGTTTATATCACAAAAAGGAAAAGGGGATAATAGACGTTCACATATCGCGAGAAAACATGAAGTAGTATCGAAATATTGGTAAAAACGAATATATATACGTAAAATCAAACTACATGAATAACGTGAAAAAAGTCACTATATTACCATATTTGAGGATTTTAACTTCAAATCATAGAGCGAGTTTTCGTATTATTTAGATCCAAGAAAAGACATATGACAATGTTGTTTCAAATACAAATGATAAAAATCAATTTGTTTTCATTTGAAATAACTAAAATGTTCCTGATTTTCTGTTTATATTACCGATGGAAGATGTACACTTAAAACCGCTCTAATCCGGCTGAAACGTCGATATATGCAATAAAAACAGAACTTCTCTCCTTACTTCTCATCTTACTCAGTATTTTAACGAGAAACAAATAGTTGATTGAAAATGAAGTGTTTAAGGTTAATTTCTAATCAATTATGTGTTTGCATAATTTTTATCGTATATTTATTGAATTAATCGCAATAAACTGAAATCTCACTAAAAACGTGGAAAAACAGCAAAATATTGCCAAATTCGATGACATTTTGTTTATATCACAAAAAGGAAATGGGGATAATAGACGTTCACATATCGTGAGAAAACATGAAGTAGTATCGAAATATTGGTAAAAACGAATATATATACGTAAAATCACACTACATGAATAACGTGAAAAATTCACTATATTACCATATTTGAGGATTTTAACTTCAAATCATAGAGCGAGGTTTCGTATTATTTAGATCCAAGATAAGACAATGACAATGTTGTTTCAAATACAAATGATAAAAATCAATTTGTTTTCATTAGAATTAACTAAAATGTTCCTGATTTTCCGTTTATATTACCGATGGAAGATGTACACGTAAAACCGCTCTAATCCGGCTGAAACGTCGATATATGCAATAAAAACAGAACTTCTCCCCTTTCCAATATCTTACTCAGTATTTTAACGAGAAACAAATAGTTGATTGAAAATGAAGTGTTTAAGGTTAATTTCTAATTAATTATATGTTTGCATCATTTTTATTGTATATTTAATGAATTAATAACAATAAACTGAAAATTCACAAAAACGTGGAAAAACAGCAAAATATTGCCTAATTCGATGATATTTTGTTTATATCACATAAAGGAAAAGGGGATGATAAACGTCAAAATATTGCTGAATTCGATGATTTTTAGTACCAAACAAAATGCAAGAAAACTTGCTTAAAATGCAATATTAAGCGAAAATCTGAGATTTGAAGGCCAAATCACATATCGTGATACTACATGAAATAGTTTCGAAATGTTAGTAAAAATGAATATATTTATGTAATATGAAACTACATGAAAAACGTGAAAAAAGTCATTATTATACCAAATTTGAGGATTTTAACTTCGAATCATAGAGCGACGTTTCGTATTTTTTAGACCCTAGAAAAGATGTATAAAGATGTTGCTTCCAATACAAATGATAAAAATCAATGTGTTTTCATTAAAATTAACTAAAATGATCCTGATTTTCGGTTTATATTACCGATGGAAGATGTACACGTAAAACCGTTCTAATCCGGCTGAAACGTCGATATATGCAATAAATACAGAACTTCTCCCCATTTCAATATCTTACTGAGTATTTTAACGAGAAACAAAGAGATCATTGAAAGTGAAGTATTTAAGGTTATTTTCTGATCAATTATGTGTTTGCACAATTTTTATCGTATATATAATGAATTTATAACAATAAACTGAAAATTCACAACAACGTTGAAAAACGGCAAAATATTGCCTAAATCGATGATACTTTGTTTAAATCACATAAAGGAAAAGGGGATGACAAAGGTCAAAATATTGCTAAATTCGATGATTTTAAGTACAAAACAAAATGCAAGAAAAGTTGCTTAAAAATGCAAAATTTGCGAAATTCTGAGATATGAAGGCCAAATCACATATCTTGAGAAAACATGAAGTAGTATCGAAATATTGGTAAAAATGAATATATTTACGTAAAATCACACTACATGAATAACGTGAAAAAAGTCACTATATTATCATATTTGAGGATTTTAACTTCAAATCATAGAGCGAGGTTTCGTATTATTTAGATCCAAGAAAAGACATATGACAATGTTGTTTCCAATACAAATGATAAAAACAATGTGTTTTCATTAGAATTAACTAAAATGTTCCTGATTTTCCGTTTATATTACCGATGGAAGATGTACACGTAAAACCGCTCTAATCCGGCTGAAACGTCGATATATGCAATAAAAACAGAACATCTCCCCTTGTCAATATCTTATTCAGTATTTTAACGAGAAACAAATAGTTGATTGAAAATGAATTGTTTAAGGTTAATTTCTAATCAATTATGTGTTTGCATCATTTTTATCGTATATTTAATGAATTAATAGCAATAAACTGAAAACTCACAAAAACGTGGAAAAACAGCAAAATATTTCCTAATTCGATGATATTTTGTTCATATCACATAAAGGAAAAGGGGATAATAGACGTCAAAATATTGCTGAATTCGATGATTTTTAGTACGAAACAAAATGCAAGAAAACTTGCTTAAAATGCAATATTATGCGAAAATCTGATATTTAAAGGCCAAATCACATATCGTTATACTACATGAAATAGTCTCGAAATATTGGTAAAATGAATATTTTTACGTAATAACAAACTACATGAAAAACGTGAAAAAATTCATTATTATACCCAATTTGTGGATTTTAACTTCGAATCATAGAGCGACGTTTCGTATTTTTTAGACCCTAGAAAAGACGTATAAAGATGTTGCTTCCAATACAAATGATAAAAATCAATGTGTTTTCTTTCAAATTAACTAAAATGATCCTGATTTTCGGTTTATATTACCGATGGAAGATGTACACGTAAAACCGTTCTAATCCGGCTGAAACGTCGATATATGCAATAAAAACAGAACTTCTCCCCTTTTCAATATCTTACTCAGTATTTTAACGAGAAACAAATAGATGATTGAAAGTGAAGTATTAAAGGTTATTTTCTGATCAATTATGTGTTTGCATAATTTTTATCGTATATATAATGAATTTATAACAATAAACTGAAAACTCCCAAAAACGTAGAAAAACAGCAAAATATTGCCTAATTCGATGACATTTTGTTTATATCACAAAAAGGAAATGGGGATAATAGACGTTCACATATCGTGAGAAAACATGAAGTAGTATCGAAATATTGGTAAAAACGAATATATATACGTAAAATCACACTACATGAATAACGTGAAAAATTCACTATATTACCATATTTGAGGATTTTAACTTCAAATCATAGAGCGAGGTTTCGTATTATTTAGAACCAAGATAAGACAATGACAATGTTGTTTCAAATACAAATGATAAAAATAAATTTCTTTTCATTAGAATTAACTAAAATGTTCCTGATTTTCCGTTTATATTACCGATGGAAGATGTACACGTAAAACCGCTCGAATCCGGCTGAAACGTCGATATATGCAATAAAAACAGAACTTCTCCCCTTTCCAATATCTTACTCAGTATTTTAACGAGAAACAAATAGTTGATTGAAAATGAAGTGTTTAAGGTTAATTTCTAATTAATTATATGTTTGCATCATTTTTATTGTACATTTAATGAATTAATAACAATAAACTGAAAATTCACAAAAACGTGGAAAAACAGCAAAATATTGCCTAATTCGATGATATTTTGTTTATATCACATAAAGGAAAAGGGGATGATAAACGTCAAAATATTGCTGAATTCGATGATTTTTAGTACCAAACAAAATGCAAGAAAACTTGCTTAAAATGCAATATTATACGAAAATCTGAGATTTGAAGGCCAAATCACATATCGTGATACTACATGAAATAGTATCGAAATATTGGTAAAAATGAATATATTTATGTAATATCAAACTACATGAAAAACGTGAAAAAAGTCATTATTATACCAAATTTGAGGATTTTAACTTCGAATCATAGAGCGACGTTTCGTATTTTTTAGACCCTAAAAAAGATGTATAAAGATGTTGCTTCCAATACAAATGATAAAAATCAATGTGTTTTCATTAAAATTAACTAAAAATGATCCTGATTTTCGGTTTATATTACCGATGGAAGATGTACACGTAAAACCGTTCTAATCCGGATGAAACGTCGATATATGCAATAAATACAGAACTTCTCCCCTTTTCAATATCTTATCAGTATTTTAACGAGAAACAAATAGATGATTGAAAGTGAAGTATTAAAGGTTATTTTCTGATCAATTATGTGTTTGCATAATTTTTATTGTATATATAATGAATTTATAACAATAAACTGAAAACTCCCAAAACCGTGGAAAAACAGCAAAATATTGCCTAATTCGATGATATTTTGTTTATATCACATAAAGGAAAAGGGGATGATAGACGTCAAAATATTGCTGAATTCGATGATTTTTAGTACGAAACAAAATTCAGGAAAACTTGCTTAAAAATGCAAAATTTGCAAAATTCTGAGATATGATGGCCAAATCACATATCGTGAGAAAACATGTAGTATCGAAATATTGGTAAAAACTATCATATTTACGTAAAATCACACTACATGAATAACGTGAAAAAAGTTACTATATTACCATATTTGTGGATTTTAGCTTCAAATCATAGAGCGAGGTTTCGTATTATTTAGATCCAAGAAAAGATATATGACAATGTTGTTTCCAATACAAATAATAAAAATCAATGTGTTTTCATTAAAATTTACTAAAATGTTCCTGATTTTCTGTTAATTTTACCGATGGAAGATGTACACGTAAAACCGCTCTAATCCGGCTGAAACGTCGATATATGCAATAAAAACAGAACTTCTCCCCTTACTTCTCATCTTACACAGTATTTTAACGAGAAACAAATAGTTGATTGAAAATGAAGTGTTTAAGGTTAATTTCTAATCAATTATGTGTTTGCATCATTTTTATCGTATATTTATTGAATTAATAGCAATAAACTGAAAATTCACAAAAACGTGGAAAAACAGCAAAATATTGCCTAGTTCGATGACATTTTGTTTATATCACAAAAAGGAAAAGGGGATAATAGACGTTCACATATCGCGAGAAAACATGAAGTAGTATCGAAATATTGGTAAAAACGAATATATATACGTAAAATCACACTACATGAATAACGTGAAAAAGTCATATATTACCATATTTGAGGATTTTAACTTCAAATCATAGAGCGACGTTTCGTATTTTTTAGACCCTAGAAAAGATGTATAAAGATGTTGCTTCCAATACAAATGATAAAAATCAATGTGTTTTCATTAAAATTAACTAAAATGATCCTGATTTTCGGTTTATATTACCGATGGAAGATGTACACGTAAAACAGTTCTAATCCGGCTGAAACGTCGATATATGCAATAAAAACAGAACTTCTCCCCTTTTCAATATCTTACTCAGTATTTTAACGAGAAACAAATAGATGATTGAAAGTGAAGTATTAAAGGTTATTTTCTGATCAATTATGTGTTTGCATAATTTTTATCGTATATATAATGAATTTATAACAATAAACTGAAAACTCCCAAAAAACGTGGAAAAACAGCAAAATATTGCCTATTTCGATGATATTTTGTTTATATCACATAAAGGAAAAGGGGATGATAAACGTCAAAATATTGCTGAATTCGATGATTTTTAGTACGAAACAAAATGCAGGAAAACTTGCTTAAAAATCAAAATTTGAAAAATTCTGAGATATGATGGCCAAATCACATATCGTGAGAAAACATGAAGTAGTATCGAAATATTGGTAAAAACGAATATATATACGTAAAATCACACTACATGAATAACGTGAAAAAAGTCACTATATTACCATATTTGAGGATTTTAACTTCAAATCATAGAGCGAGGTTTCGTATTATTTAGATCCAAGAAAAGACATATGACAATGTTGTTTCCAATACAAATGATAAAAATCAATGTGTTTTCATTAAAATTAACTAAAATGTTCCTGATTTTCTGTTTATTTTACCGATGGAAGATGTACACGTAAAACCGCTCTAATCCGGCTGAAACGTCGATATATGCAATAAAAACAGAACTTCTCCCCTTACTTCTCATCTTACACAGTATTTAAACGAGAAACAAATAGTTGATTGAAAATGAAGTGTTTAAGGTTAATTTCTAATCAATTATGTGTTTGCATCATTTTTATTGTATATTTATTGAATTAATAGCAATAAACTGAAAACTCACAAAAACGTGGAAAAACAGCAAAATATTGCCTAGTTCGATGACATTTTGTTTATATCACAAAAAGGAAAAGGGGATAATAGACGTTCACATATCGCGAGAAAACATGAAGTAGTATCGAAATATTGGTAAAAACGAATATATATACGTAAAATCAAACTACATGAATAACGTGAAAAAAGTCACTATATTACCATATTTGAGGATTTTAACTTCAAATCATAGAGCGAGTTTTCGCATTATTTAGATCCAAGAAAAGACATATGACAATGTTGTTTCAAATACAAATGATAAAAATCAATTTGTTTTCATTTGAAATAACTAAAATGTTCCTGATTTTCTGTTTATATTACCGATGGAAGATGTACACTTAAAACCGCTCTAATCCGGCTGAAACGTCGATATATGCAATAAAAACAGAACTTCTCTCCTTACTTCTCATCTTACTCAGTATTTTAACGAGAAACAAATAGTTGATTGAAAATGAAGTGTTTAAGGTTAATTTCTAATCAATTATGTGTTTGCATAATTTTTATCGTATATTTATTGAATTAATCGCAATAAACTGAAAACTCACAAAAACGTGGAAAAACAGCAAAATATTGCCAAATTCGATGACATTTTGTTTATATCACAAAAAGGAAATGGGGATAATAGACGTTCACATATCGTGAGAAAACATGAAGTAGTATCGAAATATTGGTAAAAACGAATATATATACGTAAAATCACACTACATGAATAACGTGAAAAATTCACTATATTACCATATTTGAGGATTTTAACTTCAAATCATAGAGCGAGGTTTCGTATTATTTAGATCCAAGATAAGACAATGACAATGTTGTTTCAAATACAAATGATAAAAATCAATTTGTTTTCATTAGAATTAACTAAAATGTTCCTGATTTTCCGTTTATATTACCGATGGAAGATGTACACGTAAAACCGCTCTAATCCGGCTGAAACGTCGATATATGCAATAAAAACAGAACTTCTCCCCTTTCCAATATCTTACTCAGTATTTTAACGAGAAACAAATAGTTGATTGAAAATGAAGTGTTTAAGGTTAATTTCTAATTAATTATATGTTTGCATCATTTTTATTGTATATTTAATGAATTAATAACAATAAACTGAAAATTCACAAAAACGTGGAAAAACAGCAAAATATTGCCTAATTCGATGATATTTTGTTTATATCACATAAAGGAAAAGGGGATGATAAACGTCAAAATATTGCTGAATTCGATGATTTTTAGTACCAAACAAAATGCAAGAAAACTTGCTTAAAATGCAATATTAAGCGAAAATCTGAGATTTGAAGGCCAAATCACATATCGTGATACTACATGAAATAGTTTCGAAATGTTAGTAAAAATGAATATATTTATGTAATATCAAACTACATGAAAAACGTGAAAAAAGTCATTATTATACCAAATTTGAGGATTTTAACTTCGAATCATAGAGCGACGTTTCGTATTTTTTAGACCCTAGAAAAGATGTATAAAGATGTTGCTTCCAATACAAATGATAAAAATCAATGTGTTTTCATTAAAATTAACTAAAATGATCCTGATTTTCGGTTTATATTACCGATGGAAGATGTACACGTAAAACCGTTCTAATCCGGCTGAAACGTCGATATATGCAATAAATACAGAACTTCTCCCCATTTCAATATCTTACTGAGTATTTTAACGAGAAACAAAGAGATCATTGAAAGTGAAGTATTTAAGGTTACTTTCTGATCAATTATGTGTTTGCACAATTTTTATCGTATATATAATGAATTTATAACAATAAACTGAAAATTCACAACAACGTTGAAAAACGGCAAAATATTGCCTAAATCGATGATACTTTGTTTAAATCACATAAACGAAAAGGGGATGACAAAGGTCAAAATATTGCTAAATTCGATGATTTTAAGTACAAAACAAAATGCAAGAAAACTTGCTTAAAAATGCAAAATTTGCGAAATTCTGAGATATGAAGGCCAAATCACATATCTTGAGAAAACATGAAGTAGTATCGAAATATTGGTAAAAATGAATATATTTACGTAAAATCACACTACATGAATAACGTGAAAAAAGTCACTATATTATCATATTTGAGGATTTTAACTTCAAATCATAGAGCGAGGTTTCGTATTATTTAGATCCAAGAAAAGACATATGACAATGTTGTTTCCAATACAAATGATAAAAACAATGTGTTTTCATTAGAATTAACTAAAATGTTCCTGATTTTCCGTTTATATTACCGATGGAAGATGTACACGTAAAACCGCTCTAATCCGGCTGAAACGTCGATATATGCAATAAAAACAGAACTTCTCCCCTTGTCAATATCTTATTCAGTATTTTAACGAGAAACAAATAGTTGATTGAAAATGAATTGTTTAAGGTTAATTTCTAATCAATTATGTGTTTGCATCATTTTTATCGTATATTTAATGAATTAATAGCAATAAACTGAAAACTCACAAAAACGTGGAAAAACAGCAAAATATTTCCTAATTCGATGATATTTTGTTCATATCACATAAAGGAAAAGGGGATAATAGACGTAAAAATATTGCTGAATTCGATGATTTTTAGTACGAAACAAAATGCAAGAAAACTTGCTTAAAATGCAATATTATGCGAAAATCTGATATTTAAAGGCCAAATCACATATCGTTATACTACATGAAATAGTCTCGAAATATTGGTAAAATGAATATTTTTACGTAATAACAAACTACATGAAAAACGTGAAAAAAGTCATTATTATACCCAATTTGTGGATTTATAACTTCGAATCATAGAGCGACGTTTTGTATTTTTTAGACACTAGAAAAGACGTATAAAGATGTTGCTTCCAATACAAATGATAAAAATCAATGTGTTTTCATTAAAATTAACTAAAATGATCCTGATTTTCGGTTTATATTACCGATGGAAGATGTACACGTAAAACCGTTCTAATCCGGCTGAAACGTCGATATATGCAATAAAAACAGAACTTCTCCCCTTTTCAATATCTTACTCAGTATTTTAACGAGAAACAAATAGATGATTGAAAGTGAAGTATTAAAGGTTATTTTCTGATCAATTATGTGTTTGTATAATTTTTATCGTATATATAATGAATTTATAACAATAAACTGAAAACTCCCAAAAACGTGGAAAAACAGCAAAATATTGCCTATTTCGATGATATTTTGTTTATATCACATAAAGGAAAAGGGGATGATAAACGTCAAAATATTGCTGAATTCGATGATTTTTAGTACGAAACAAAATGCAGGAAAACTTGCTTAAAAATCAAAATTTGCAAAATTCTGAGATATGATGGCCAAATCACATATCGTGAGAAAACATGAAGTAGTATCGAAATATTGGTAAAAACGAATATATATACGTAAAATCACACTACATGAATAACGTGAAAAAAGTCACTATATTACCATATTTGAGGATTTTAACTTCAAATCATAGAGCGAGGTTTCGTATTATTTAGATCCAAGAAAAGACATATGACAATGTTGTTTCCAATACAAATATTAAAAATCAATGTGTTTTCATTAAAATTAACTAAAATGTTCCTGATTTTCTCTTTATATTACCGATGGAAGATGTACACGTAAAACCGCTCTAATCCGGCTGAAACGTCGATATATGCAATAAAAACAGAACTTCTCTCCTTACTTCTCATCCTACTCAGTATTTTAACGAGAAACAAATAGTTGATTGAAAATGAAGTGTTTAAGGTTAATTTCTAATCAATTATGTGTTTGCATAATTTTTATCGTATATTTATTGAATTAATAGCAATAAACTGAAAACTCACAAAAACGTGGAAAAACAGCAAAATATTGCCTAATTCGATGACATTTTGTTTATATCACAAAAAGGAAATGGGGATAAAGACGTTCACATATCGTGAGAAAACATGAAGTAGTATCGAAATATTGGTAAAAACGAATATATATACGTAAAATCACACTACATGAATAACGTGAAAAAGTCACTATATTACCATATTTGAGGATTTTAACTTCAAATCATAGAGCGAGTTTTCGTATTATTTAGATCCAAGAAAAGACATATGACAATGTTGTTTCAAATACAAATGATAAAAATCAATTTGTTTTCATTTAAATTAACTAAAATGTTCCTTATTTTCCGTTTATATTACTGATGGAAGATGTACACGTAAAACCGCTCTAATCCGGCTAAACGTCGATATATGCAATAAATACAGAACTTCTCCCCTTTCCAATATCTTACTCAGTATTTTAACGAGAAACAAATAGTTGATTGAAAAGAAGTGTTTAAGGTTAATTTCTAATTAATTATATGTTTGCATCATTTTTATTGTATATTTAATGAATTAATAACAATAAACTGAAAATTCACAAAAACGTGGAAAAACAGCAAAATATTGCCTAATTCGATCATATTTTGTTTATATCACATAAAGGAAAAGGGGATGATAAACGTCAAAATATTGCTGAATTCGATGATTTTTAGTACGAAACAAAATGCAAGAAAACTTGCTAAAAATGCAATTTTATGCGAAATTCTGAGATTTGAAGGCCAAATCACATATCGTGATACTACATGAAATAGTATCGAAATATTGGTAAAAGTGAATATATGTACGTAATATCAAACTACATGAAAAAACGTGAAAAAAGTCATTATTATACCAAATTTAAGGATTTTAACTTCGAATCATAGAGAGACGTTTCGCAATTTTTAGACCCTAGAAAAGATGTATAAAGATGTTGCTTCCAATACAATTGATAAAAATCAATGTGTTTTCATTAAAATTAACTAAAATGTTCCTGATTTTCGGTTTATATTACCGATGGAAGATGTACACGTAAAACCGTTCTAATCCGGCTGAAATGTCGATAAATGCAATAAAAACAGAACATCTCCCCTTTTCAATATCTTATTCAGTATTTTAAAGAGAAACAAATAGATGACTGAAAATGAAGTATTTAAGGTTATTTTCTGATCAATTATGTGTTTGCATAATTTTTATCGTATATTTAATGAATTAATAACAATAAACTGAAAATTCACAAAACGTGGAAAAACGGCCTAATTCTATTATATTTTGTTTAAATCACATAAAGGAGAAGAGGATGATAATGGTCAAAATATTGCTAAATTCGATGATTTTTAGTAAAAAACTAAATGCAAGAAAATTGCTTAAAATGCAAAATTTGCGAAATTCTGAGATTTACAGGCGAAATCACATATATTCAGAAAACATGAAGTAGTATCGAAATATTGGTAAAAACGAATATATATACGTAAAATCACACTACATTAATAACGTGAAAAAAGTCACTATATTACCATATTTTAGGATTTTAACTTCAAATCATAGAGCGAGGTTTCGTATTATTTGGATCCAAGAAAAGACATATGACAATGTTGTTTCCAATACAAATGATAAAAATCAATGTGTTTTCATTAAAATATATAAAATGTTCCTGATTTTCTGTTTATATTACCGATGGAAGATGTACACGTAAAACCGCTCTAATCAGGCTGAAACGTCGATATATGCAATAAAAACAGAACTTCTCTCCTTACTTCTCATCTTACTCAGTATTTTAACGAGAAACAAATGTCTCCGTGAACAGTCTCCGTGGTGTAGTGGTAAGACACTCGCCTGGCGTTCCGCGAGCGCTATGTCATGGGTTCGTATCCTGGCCGGGGAGGATTTACTGGGCACAATTCCTTAACTGTAGCCTCTGTTTAACGCAACAGTAAAATGTGTACTTGGATGAAAAAACGATTCTTCGCGGCAGGGGATCGTATTCCAGGGACCATAGGATTAAGGACTTGCCCGAAACGCTACGCGTACTAGTGGCTGTACAAGAATGTAACAACTCTTGTATATATCTCAAAAAAAAAAAAAAAAAAAAAATAGTTGATTGAAAATGAAGTGTTTAAGGTTAATTTCTAATCAATTATGTGTTTGCATAATTTTTATCGTATATTTATTGAATTAATCGCAATAAACTGAAAACTCACAAAAACGTGGAAAAACAGCAAAATATTGCCAAATTCGATGACATTTTGTTTATATCACAAAAAGGAAATGGGGATAATAGACGTTCACATATCGTGAGAAAACATGAAGTAGTATCGAAGTATTGGTAAAACGAATATATATACGTAAAATCACACTATATGAATAACGTGAAAAATTCACTATATTACCATATTTGAGGATTTTAACTTCAAATCATAGAGCGAGGTTTCGTATTATTTAGATCCAAGATAAGACAATGACAATGTTGTTTCAAATACAAATGATAAAAATCAATTTGTTTTCATTAGAATTAACTAAAATGTTCCTGATTTTCCGTTTATATTACCGATGGAAGATGTACACGTAAAACCGCTCTAATACGGCTGAAACGTCGATATATGCAATAAAAACAGAACTTCTCCCCTTTCCAATATCTTACTCAGTATTTTAACGAGAAACAAATAGTTGATTGAAAATGAAGTGTTTAAGGTTAATTTCTAATTAATTATATGTTTGCATCATATTTATTGTATATTTAATGAATTAATAACAATAAACTGAAAATTCACAAAAACGTGGAAAAACAGCAAAATATTGCCTAATTCGATGATATTTTGTTTATATCACATAAAGGAAAAGGGGATGATAAACGTCAAAATATTGCTGAATTCGATGATTTTTAGTACCAAACAAAATGCAAGAAAACTTGCTTAAAATGCAATATTATGCGAAAATCTGAGATTTGAAGGCCAAATCACATATCGTGATACTACATGAAATAGTATCGAAATGTTGGTAAAAATGAATATATTTATGTAATATCAAACTACATGAAAAACGTGAAAAAAAGTCATTATTATACCAAATTTGAGGATTTTAACTTCGAATCATAGAGCGACGTTTCGTATTTTTTAGACCCTAGAAAAGATGTATAAAGATGTTGCTTCCAATACAAATGATAAAAATCAATGTGTTTTCATTAAAATTAACTAAAATGATCCTGATTTTCGGTTTATATTACCGATGGAAGATGTACACGTAAAACCGTTCTAATCCGGCTGAAACGTCGATATATGCAATAAAAACAGAACTTCTCCCCTTTTCAATATCTTACTCAGTATTTTAACGAGAAACAAATAGATGATTGAAAGTGAAGTATTAAAGGTTATTTTCTGATCAATTATGTGTTTGCATAATTTTTATCGTATATATAATGAATTTATAACAATAAACTGAAAACTCCCAAAAACGTGGAAAAACAGCAAAATATTGCCTAATTCGATGATATTTTGTTTATATCACATAGAGGAAAAGGGGATGATAGACGTCAAAATATTGCTGAATTCGATGATTTTTAGTACGAAACAAAATGCAGGAAAACTTGCTTAAAAATAAAAATTTGCAAAATTCTGAGATATGATGGCCAAATCACATATTGTGAGAAAACATGAAGTAGTATTGAAATATTGGTAAAAACGAATATATATACGTAAAATCACACTACATGAATAACGTGAAAAAAGTCACTATATTACCATATTTTAGGATTTTAACTTCAAATCATAGAGCGAGGTTTCGTATTATTTAGTTCCAAGAAAAGACATATGACAATGTTGTTTCCAATACAAATGATAAAAACAATGCGTTTTCATTAGAATTAACTAAAATGTTCCTGATTTTCCGTTTATATTACCGATGGAAGATGTACACGTAAAACCGCTCTAATCCGGCTGAAACGTCGATATATGCAATAAAAACAGAACTTCTCCCCTTGTCAATATCTTATTCAGTATTTTAACGAGAAACAAATAGTTGATTGAAAATGAATTGTTTAAGGTTAATTTCTAATCAATTACGTGTTTGCATCATTTTTGTCGTATATTTAATGAATTAATAGCAATAAACTGAAAACTCACAAAAACGTGGAAAAACAGCAAAATATTTCCTAATTCGATGATATTTTGTTCATATAACATAAAGGAAAAGGGGATAATAGACGTCAAAATATTGCTGAATTCGATGATTTTTAGTACGAAACAAAATGCAAGAAAACTTGCTTAAAATGCAATATTATGCGAAAATCTGATATTTAAAGGCCAAATCACATATCGTTATACTACATGAAATAGTCTCGAAATATTGGTAAAATGAATATTTTTACGTAATAACAAACTACATGAAAAACGTGAAAAAAGTCATTAATATACCCAATTTGTGGATTTTAACTTCGAATCATAGAGCGACGTTTCGTATTTTTAGACACTAGAAAAGACGTATAAAGATGTTGCGTCCAATACAAATGATAAAAATCAATGTGTTTTCATTAAAATTAACTAAAATGATCCTGATTTTCGGTTTATATTACCGATGGAAGATGTACACGTAAAACCGTTCTAATCCGGCTGAAACGTCGATATATGCAATAAAAACAGAACTTCTCCCCTTTTCAATATCTTACTCAGTATTTTAACGAGAAACAAATAGATGATTGAAAGTGAAGTATTAAAGGTTTTTTTCTGATCAATTATGTGTTTGCATAATTTTTATCGTATATATAATGAATTTATAACAATAAACTGAAAACTCCCAAAAACGTGGAAAAACAGCAAAATATTGCCTAATTCGATGATATTTTGTTTATATCACATAAAGGAAAAGGGGATGATAAACGTCAAAATATTGCTGAATTCGATGATTTTTAGTACGAAACAAAATGCAGGAAAACTTGCTTAAAAATCAAAATTTGCAAAATTCTGAGATATGATGGCCAAATCACATATCGTGAGAAAACATGAAGTAGTATCGAAATATTGGTAAAAACGAATATATATATACGTAAAATCACACTACATGAATAACGTGAAAAAAGTCACTATATTACCATATTTGAGGATTTTAACTTCAAATCATAGAGCGAGGTTTCGTATTATTTAGATCCAAGAAAAGACATATGACAATGTTGTTTTCAATACAAATGATAAAAATCAATGTGTTTTTATTAAAATTAACTAAAATGTTCCTGATTTTCTGTTTATATTACCGATGGAAGATGTACACGTAAAACCGCTCTAATCCGGCTGAAACGTCGATATATGCAATAAAAACAGAACTTCTCTCCTTACTTCTCATCTTACTCAGTATTTTAACGAGAAACAAATAGTTGATTGAAAATGAAGTGTTTAAGGTTAATTTCTAATCAATTATGTGTTTGCATAATTTTTATCGTATATTTATTGAATTAATAGCAATAAACTGAAAACTCACAAAAACGTGGAAAAACAGCAAAATATTGCCTAATTCGATGACATTTTGTATATATCACAAAAAGGAAATGGGGATAATAGACGTTCACATATCGTGAGAAAACATGAAGTAGTATCGAAATATTGGTAAAAACGAATATATATACGTAAAATCACACTACATGAGTAACGTGAAAAAGTCACTATATTACCATATTTGAGGATTTTAACTTCAAATCATAGAGCGAGTTTTCGTATTATTTAGATTCAAGAAAAGACATATGACAATGTTGTTTCAAATACAAATGATAAAAATCAATTTGTTTTCATTTGAATTAACTAAAATGTTCCTTATTTTCCGTTTATATTACCGATGGAAGATGTACACGTAAAACCGCTCTAATCCGGCTGAAACGTCGATATATGCAATAAAAACAGAACTTCTCCCCTTGTCAATATCTTATTCAGTATTTTAACGAGAAACAAATAGTTGATTGAAAATGTATTGTTTAAGGTTAATTTCTAATCAATTATGTGTTTGCATCATTTTTATCGTATATTTAATGAATTAATAGCAATAAACTGAAAACTCACAAAAACGTGGAAAAACAGCAAAATATTTCCTAATTCGATGATATTTTGTTCATATCACATAAAGGAAAAGGGGATAATAGACGTCAAAATATTGCTGAATTCGATGATTTTTAGTAGGAAACAAAATGCAAGAAAACTTGCTTAAAATGCAATATTATGCGAAAATCTGATATTTAAAGGCCAAATCACATATCGTTATACTACATGAAATAGTCTCGAAATATTGGTAAAATGAATATTTTTACGTAATAACAAACTACATGAAAAACGTGAAAAAAGTCATTATTATACCCAATTTGTGGATTTTAACTTCGAATCATAGAGCGACGTTTCGTATTTTTTAGACACTAGAAAAGACGTATAAAGATGTTGCTTCCAATACAAATGATAAAAATCAATGTGTTTTCATTAAAATTAACTAAAATGATCCTGATTTTCGGTTTATATTACCGATGGAAGATGTACACGTAAAACCGTTCTAATCCGGCTGAAACGTCGATATATGCAATAAAAACAGAACTTCTCCCCTTTTCAATAGCTTACTCAGTATTTTAACGAGAAACAAATAGATGATTGAAAGTGAAGTATTAAAGGTTATTTTCTGATCAATTATGTGTTTGCATAATTTTTATCGTATATATAATGAATTTATAACAATAAACTGAAAACTCCCAAAAACGTGGAAAAACAGCAAAATATTGCCTAATTCGATGATATTTTGTTTATATCACATAAAGGAAAAGGGGATGATAAACGTCAAAATATTGCTGAATTCGATGATTTTTAGTACGAAACAAAATGCAGGAAAACTTGCTTAAAAATCAAAATTTGAAAAATTCTGAGATATGATGGCCAAATCACATATCGTGAGAAAACATGAAGTAGTATCGAAATATTGGTAAAAACGAATATATATACGTAAAATCACACTACATGAATAACGTGAAAAAAGTCACTTTATTACCATATTTGAGGATTTTAACTTCAAATCATAGAGCGAGGTTTCGTATTATTTAGATCCAAGAAAAGACATATGACAATGTTGTTTCCAATACAAATGATAAAAATCAATGTGTTTTTATTAAAATTAACTAAAATGTTCCTGATTTTCTGTTTGTATTACCGATGGAAGATGTACACGTAAAACCGCTCTAATCCGGCTGAAACGTCGATATATGCAATAAAAACAAAACTTCTCTCCTTACTTCTCATCTTACTCAGTATTTTAACGAGAAACAAATAGTTGATTGAAAATGAAGTGTTTAAGGTTAATTTATAATCAATTATGTGTTTGCATAATTTTTATCGTATATTTATTGAATTAATAGCAATAAACTGAAAACTCACAAAAACGTGGAAAAACAGCAAAATATTGCCTAATTCGATGACATTTTGTTTATATCACAAAAAGGAAATGGGGATAATAGACGTTCACATATCGTGAGAAAACATGAAGTAGTATCGAAATATTGGTAAAAACGAATATATATACGTAAAATCACACTACATGAATAACGTGAAAAAAGTCACTATATTACCATATTTGAGGATTTTAACTTCAAATCATAGAGCGAGGTTTCGTATTATTTGGATCCAAGAAAAGACATATGACAATGTTGTTTCCAATACAAATGATAAAAATCAATGTGTTTTCATTAGAATTAACTAAAATAATCCTGATTTTCCGTTTATATTACCGATGGAAGATGTACACGTAAAACCGTTCTAATCCGGCTGAAACGTCGATATATGCAATAAATACAGAACTTCTCCCCTTTTCAATATCTTACTCAGTATTTTAACGAGAAACAAATAGATGATTGAAAGTGAAGTATTAAAGGTTATTTTCTGATCAATGATGTGTTTGCATAATTTTTATCGTATATATAATGAATTTATAACAATAAACTGAAAACTCCCAAAAACGTGGAAAAACAGCAAAATATTGCCTAATTCGATGATATTTTGTTTATATCACATAAAGAAAAAGGGGATGATAGACGTCAAAATATTGCTGAATTCGATGATTTTTAGTACGAAACAAAATGCAGGAAAACTTGCTTAAAAATGCAAAATTTGCAAAATTCTGAGATATGATGGCCAAATC
Source organism: Procambarus clarkii (assembly GCF_040958095.1). Classification (NCBI taxonomy): domain Eukaryota; kingdom Metazoa; phylum Arthropoda; class Malacostraca; order Decapoda; family Cambaridae; genus Procambarus; species Procambarus clarkii. The sequence continues at coordinate 1,417,417 of NC_091150.1, read as the reverse complement.
ACATATCGTGAGAAAACATGTAGTATCGAAATATTGGTAAAAACTAATATATTTACGTAAAATCACACTACATGAATAACGTGAAAAAAGTCACTATATTACAATATTTGTGGATTTTAACTTCAAATCATAGAGCGAGGTTTCGTATTATTTAGATCCAAGAAAAGACATATGACAATGTTGTTTCCAATACAAATGATAAAAATCAATGTGTTTTCATTAAAATTAACTAAAATGTTCCTGATTTTCTGTTTATTTTACCGATGGAAGATGTACACGTAAAACCGCACTAATCCGGCTGAAACGTCGATATATGCAATAAAAACAGAACTTCTCTCCTTACTTCTCATCTTACACAGTATTTTAACGAGAAACAAATAGTTGATTGAAAATGAAGTGTTTAAGGTTAATTTATAATCAATTATGTGTTTGCATCATTTTTATCGTATATTTATTGAATTAATAGCAATAAACTGAAAACTCACAAAAACGTGGAAAAACAGCAAAATATTGCCTAATTCGATGACATTTTGTTTATATCACAAAAAGGAAATGGGGATAATAGACGGTCACATATCGTGAGAAAACATGAAGTAGTATCGAAATATTGGTAAAAACGAATATATATACGTAAAATCACACTACATGAATAACGTGAAAAATTCACTATATTACCATATTTGAGGATTTTAACTTCAAATCATAGAGCGAGGTATCGTATTATTTAGATCCAAGATAAGACAATGACAATGTTGTTTCAAATACAAATGATAAAAATCAATTTGTTTTCATTAGAATTAACTAAAATGTTCCTGATTTTCCGTTTATATTACCGATGGAAGATGTACACGTAAAACCGCTCTAATCCGCCTGAAACGTCGATATATGCAATAAAAACAGAACTTCTCCCCTTTCCAATATCTTAGTCAGTATTTTAACGAGAAACAAATAGTTGATTGAAAATGAAGTGTTTAAGGTTAATTTCTAATTAATTATATGTTTGCATCATTTTTATTGTATATTTAATGAATTAATAACAATAAACTAAAAATTCACAAAAACGTGGAAAAACAGCAAAATATTGCCTAATTCGATGATATTTTGTTTATATCACATAAAGGAAAAGGGGATGATAAATGTCAAAATATTGCTGAATTCGATGATTTTTAGTACCAAACAAAATGCAAGAAAACTTGCTTAAAATGCAATATTATGCGAAAATCTGAGACTTGAAGGCCAAATCACATATCGTGATACTACATGAAATAGTATCGAAATATTGGTAAAAATGAATATATTTATGTAATATCAAACTACATGAAAAACGTGAAAAAAGTCATTATTATACCAAATTTACGGATTTTATCTTCGAATCATAGAGCGACGTTTCGTATTTTTTAGACCCTATAAAAGATGTCTAATGATGTTGCTTCCAATACAAATGATAAAAATCAATGTGTTTTCATTAAAATTAACTAAAATGATCCTGATTTTCGGTTTATATTACCGGTGGAAGATGTACACGTAAAACCGTTCTAATCCGGCTGAAACGTCGATATATGCAATAAATACAGAACTTCTCCCCTTTTCAATATCTTACTGAGTATTTTAACGAGAAACAAAGAGATCATTGAAAGTGAAGTATTTAAGGTTATTTTCTGATCAATTATGTGTTTGCACAATTTTTATCGTATATATAATGAATTTATAACAATAAACTGAAAATTCACAACAACGTTGAAAAACGGAAAAAAATATTGCCTAAATCGATGATATTTTGTTTAAATCACATAAAGGAAAAGGGGATGACAAAGGTCAAAATATTGCTAAATTCGATGATTTTAAGTACAAAACAAAATGCAAGAAAACTTGCTTAAAAATGCAAAATTTGCGAAATTCTGAGATATGAAGGCCAAATCACATATCTTGAGAAAACATGAAGTAGTATCGAAATATTGGTAAAAATGAATATATTTACGTAAAATCACACTACATGAATAACGTGAAAAAAGTCACTATATTATCATATTTGAGGATTTTAACTTCAAATCATAGAGCGAGGTTTCGTATTATTTAGATCCAAGAAAAGACATATGACAATGTTGTTTCCAATACAAATGATAAAAACAATGTGTTTTCAGGGGCCATGTCACCCGAAAATCCGATGAAAAATGGAATATTTACGAAAAATTACGAAAAATACTACAACGTTCTGGCAACACTGTGGTCCAAACCGTTTAATGATATCTTGAAAAATAACGTAATTAGAGTCAAATTTCCCGCTGCAACTTTCGTGAATCTGGTCCTCGCGCCGTGAGTACGCCGCGGGGTATTGTATCTTATGTTGTAGATGTCTTATTTTTCGTAATAGCGTTGAAAATAACATGTTATGCATAAAATGAATATAAACTAACAGATATGGCAACACTCTATTGTCTGACACGAGGGTGGTGCAGTCAGTGACTGCGTGTCTCTCATGGAGAGAGGATGTATGCTGACGCGCTCACACAATATCTCCCAGAACATGCTATTTTTGCTATTTTTAGCTATTTGTACTGCAATATGACTTACCAAACGAACAAGAGAAAAGCATTGACAGCTAGATGCATGCGAGCTCTACATACGAGCTGGCCGCAATGCGTAAATCACCAGTCACGAGTGACAGCAGGTTCAGTAAACTTTGAGAGCGCGCTACGCAACTCCAACTTTTACAACTAGATAAAATTTCACAGCCTTTATTTTGTTATTCAATTTACATGAAACTTGCACATTATATGTAGAGTTTACGCCTCTATAAACGCATGTCATTATTCTTATCTACGTAGATTTATTGATTTTATAAATAATGATACACTTCATTTTGTTGCATACGTTTTTGGGAAACTTTTATAAAATCTGTATTATTGCACTAAATACATCTGGGATAATAATGTGACATGCAAATCTTTATTATATAGTAAGGTCATAGCTGAGTGTCTTATAAATGATTTTGGTTCACAATTGTGGGCTGTGAAATTTTTTGAACATGGTTGAAAAATTCGTCTTTTTTTTTGTTTTGTTTTTTTTCTCCGTCTCTATTTAGGCTGAGATGCTGAAACTTGGCCTAGGTGCAGCACCTTTCACATGTATCAGGATAATAAATTATGAATACCCTACAACAATTTTTTAAATCCGGGTGACTTGCCCCCTTCATTAGAATTAACTAAAATGTTCCTGATTTTCCGTTTATATTACCGATGGAAGATGTACACGTAAAACCGCTCTAATCCGGCTGAAACGTCGATATATGCAATAAAAACAGAACTTCTCCCCTTGTCAATATCTTATTCAGTATTTTAACGAGAAACAAATAGTTGATTGAAAATGAATTGTTTAAGGTTAATTTCTAATCAATTATGTGTTTGCATCATTTTTATCGTATATTTAATGAATTAATAGCAATAAACTGAAAACTCACAAAAACGTGGAAAAACAGCAAAATATTTCCTAATTCGATGATATTTTGTTCATATCACATAAAGGAAAAGGGGATAATAGACGTCAAAATATTGCTGAATTCGATGATTTTTAGTACGAAACAAAATGCAACAAAACTTGCTTAAAATGCAATATTATGCGAAAATCTGATATTTAAAGGCCAAATCACATATCGTTATACTACATGAAATAGTCTCGAAATATTGGTAAAATGAAAATTTTTACGTAATAACAAACTACATGAAAAACGTGAAAAAAGTCATTATTATACCAAATTTGTGGATTTTAACTTCGAATCATAGAGCGACGTTTCGTATTTTTTAGACACTAGAAAAGACGTATAAAGATGTTGCTTCCAATACAAATGATAAAAATCAATGTGTTTTCATTAAAATTAACTAAAATGATCCTGATTTTCGGTTTATATTACCGATGGAAGATGTACACGTAAAACCGTTCTAATCCGGCTGAAACGTCGATATATGCAATAAAAACAGAACTTCTCCCCTTTTCAATATCTAACTCAGTATTTTAACGAGAAACAAATAGATGATTGAAAGTTAAGTATTAAAGGTTTTTTTCTGATCAATTATGTGTTTGCATAATTTTTATCGTATATATAATGAATTTATAACAATAAACTGAAAACTCCCAAAAACGTGGAAAAACAGCAAAATATTGCCTAATTCGATGATATTTTGTTTATATCACATAAAGGAAAAGGGGATGATAAACGTCAAAATATTGCTGAATTCGATGATTTTTAGTACGAAACAAAATGCAGGAAAACTTGCTTAAAAATCAAAATTTGAAAAATTCTGAGATATGATGGCCAAATCACATATCGTGAGAAAACATGAAGTAGTATCGAAATATTGGTAAAAACGAATATATATACGTAAAATCACACTACATGAATAACGTGAAAAAAGTCACTATATTACCATATTTGAGGATTTTAACTTCAAATCATAGAGCGAGGTTTCGTATTATTTAGATCCAAGAAAAGACATATGACAATGTTGTTTCCAATACAAATGATAAAAATCAATGTGTTTTTATTAAAATTAACTAAAATGTTCCTGATTTTCTGTTTATATTACCGATGGAAGATGTACACGTAAAACCGCTCTAATCCGGCTGAAACGTCGATATATGCAATAAAAACAGAACTTCTCTCCTTACTTCTCATCTTACTCAGTATTTTAACGAGAGACAAATAGTTGATTGAAAATGAAGTGTTTAAGGTTAATTTCTAATCAATTATGTGTTTGCATAATTTTTATCGTATATTTATTGAATTAATAGCAATAAACTGAAAACTCACAAAAACGTGGAAAAACAGCAAAATATTGCCTAATTCGATGACATTTTGTTTATATCACAAAAAGGAAATGGGGATAATAGACGTTCACATATCGTGAGAAAACATGAAGTAGTATCGAAATATTGGTAAAAACGAATATATATACGTAAAATCACACTACATGAATAACGTGAAAAAGTCACTATATTACCATATTAGAGAATTTTAACTTCAAATCATAGAGCGAGTTTTCGTATTATTTAGATCCAAGAAAAGACATATGACAATGTTGTTTCAAATACAAATGATAAAAATCAATTTGTTTTCATTTGAATTAACTAAAATGTTCCTTATTTTCCGTTTATATTACCGATGGAAGATGTACACGTAAAACCGCTCTAATCCGGCTAAACGTCGATATATGCAATAAATACAGAACTTCTCCCCCTTCCAATATCTTACTCAGTATTTTAACGAGAAACAAATAGTTGATTGAAAATGAAGTGTTTAAGGTTAATTTCTAATTAATTATATGTTTGCATCATTTTTATTGTATATTTAATGAATTAATAACAATAAACTGAAAATTCACAAAAACGTGGAAAAACAGCAAAATATTGCCTAATTCGATGATATTTTGTTTATATCACATAAAGGAAAAGGGGATGATAAACGTCAAAATATTGCTGAATTCGATGATTTTTAGTACGAAACAAAATGCAAGAAAACTTGCTTAAAATGCAATTTTATGCGAAATTCTGAGATTTGAAGGCCAAATCACATATCGTGATACTACATGAAATAGTATCGAAATATTGGTAAAATGAATATATGTACGTAATATCAAACTACATGAAAAAACGTGAAAAAAGTCATTATTATACCAAATTTGAGGATTTTAACTTCGAATCATAGAGTGACGTTTCGCCATTTTTAGACCCTAGAAAAGATGTATAAAGATGTTGCTTCCAATACAATTGATAAAAATCAATGTGTTTTCATTAAAATTAACTAAAATGTTCCTGATTTTCGGTTTATATTACCGATGGAAGATGTACACGTAAAACCGTTCTAATCCGGCTGAAATGTCGATAAATGCAATAAAAACAGAACATCTCCCCTTTTCAATATCTTATTCAGTATTTTAAAGAGAAACAAATAGATGACTGAAAATGAAGTATTTAAGGTTATTTTCTGATCAATTATGTGTTTGCATAATTTTTATCTCATATTTAATGAATTAATAACAATAAACTGAAAATTCACAAAACGTGGAAAAACGGCCTAATTCTATTATATTTTGTTTAAATCACATAAAGGAAAAGGGGATGATAATGGTCAAAATATTGCTAAATTCGATGATTTTTAGTAAAAAACAAAATGCAAGAAAATTGCTTAAAATGCAAAATTTGCGAAATTCTGAGATTTGCAGGCGAAATCACATATATTCAGAAAACATGAAGTAGTATCGAAATATTGGTAAAAACGAATATATATACGTAAAATCACACTACATGAATAACGTGAAAAAAGTCACTATATTACCATATTTGAGGATTTAAACTTCAAATCATAGAGCGAGGTTTCGTATTATTTGGATCCAAGAAAAGACATATGACAATGTTGTTTCCAATACAAATGATAAAAATCAATGTGCTTTCATTAGAATTAACTAAAATAATCCTGATTTTCCGTTTATATTACCGATGGAAGATGTACACGTAAAACCGTTCTAATCCGGCTGAAACGTCGATATATGCAATAAATACAGAACTTCTCCCCTTTTCAATATCTTACTCAGTATTTTAACGAGAAAGAAATAGATGATTGAAAGTGAAGTATTAAAGGTTATTTTCTGATCAATTATGTGTTTGCATAATTTTTATCGTATATATAATGAATTTATAACAATAAACTGAAAACTCCCAAAAACGTGGAAAAACAGCAAAATATTGCCTAATTCGATGATATTTTGTTTATATCACATAAAGAAAAAGGGGATGATAGACGTCAAAATATTGCTGAATTCGATGATTTTTAGTACGAAACAAAATGCAGGAAAACTTGCTTAAAAATGCAAAATTTGCAAAATTCTGAGATATGATGGCCAAATCACATATCGTGAGAAAACATGTAGTATCGAAATATTGGTAAAAACTAATATATTTACGTAAAATCACACTACATGAATAACGTGAAAAAAGTCACTATATTACCATATTTGTGGATTTTAACTTCAAATCATAGAGCGAGGTTTCGTATTATTTAGATCCAAGAAAAGACATATGACAATGTTGTTTCCAATTCAAATGATAAAAATCAATGTGTTTTCATTAAAATTAACTAAAATGTTCCTGATTTTCTGTTTATTTTACCGATGGAAGATGTACACGTAAAACCGCTCTAATCCGGCTGAAACGTCGATATATGCAATAAAAACAGAACTTCTCCCCTTACTTCTCATCTTACACAGTATTTTAACGAGAAACAAATAGTTGATTGAAAATGAAGTGTTTAAGGTTAATTTCTAATCAATTATGTGTTTGCATCATTTTTATCGTATATTTATTGAATTAATAGCAATAAACTGAAAACTCACAAAAGCGTGGAAAAACAGCAAAATATTGCCTAATTCGATGACATTTTGTTTATATCACAAAAAGGAAAAGGGGATAATAGACGTTCACATATCGCGAGAAAACATGAAGTAGTATCGAAATATTGGTAAAAACGAATATATGTACGTAAATCACACTACATGAATAACGTGAAAAAAGTCACTATATTACCATATTTGAGGATTTTAACTTCAAATCATAGAGCGAGTTTTCGTATTATTTAGATCCAAGAAAAGACATATGACAATGTTGTTTCAAATATAAATGATATAAATCAATTTGTTTTCATTTGAATTAACTAAAATGTTCCTTATTTTCCGTTTATATTACCGATGGAAGATGTACACGTAAAACCGCTCTAATCCGGCTAAACGTCGATATATGCAATAAATACAGAACTTCTCCCCTTTCCAATATCTTATTCAGTATTTTAACGAGAAACAAATAGTTGATTGAAAATGAAGTGTTTAAGGTTAATTTCTAATCAATTATATGTTTGCATCATTTTTATTGTATATTTAATGAATTAATAACAATACACTGAAAATTCACAAAAACGTGGAAAAACAGCAAAATATTGCCTAATTCGATGATATTTTGTTTATATCACATAAAGGAAAAGGGGATGATAAACGTCAAAATATTGCTGAATTCGATGATTTTTAGTACGAAACAAAATGCAAGAAAACTTGCTTAAAATGCAATTTTATGCGAAATTCTGAGATTTGAAGGCCAAATCACATATCATGATACTACATGAAATAGTATCGAAATATTGGTAAAAATGAATATATGTACGTAATATCAAACTACATGAAAAACGTGAAAAAAAGTCATTATTATACCAAATTTGAGGATTTTAACTTCGAATCATAGAGCGACGTTTCGTAGTTTTTAGACCCTAGAAAAGATGTATAAAGATGTTGCTTCCAATACAAATGATAAAAATCAATGTGTTTTCATTAAAATTAACTAAAATGTTCCTGATTTTCGGTTTATATTACCGATGGAAGATGTACACGTAAAACCGTTCTAATCCGGCTGAAATGTCGATAAATGCAATAAAAACAGAACATCTCCCCTTTTCAATGTCTTATTTAGTATTTTAAAGAGAAACAAATAGATGACTGAAAATGAAGTATTTAAGGTTATTTTCTGATCAATTATGTGTTTGCATAATTTTTATCGTATATTTAATGAATTAATAACAATAAACTGAAAATTCACAAAGCGTGGAAAAACGGCCTAATTCTATTATATTTTGTTTAAATCACATAAAGGAGAAGGGGATGATAATGGTCAAAATATTGCTAAATTCGATGATTTTTAGTAAAAAACAAAATGCAAGAAAATTGCTTAAAATGCTAAATTTGCGAAATTCTGAGATTTGCAGGCGAAATCACATATATTCAGAAAACATGAAGTAGTATCGAAATATTGGTAAAATCGAATATATATACGTAATATCACACTACATGAATAACGTGAAAAAAGTCACTATATTACCATATTTGAGGATTTTAAATTCAAATCATAGAGCGAGGTTTCGTATTATTTGGATCCAAGAAAAGACATATGACAATGTTGTTTTCAATACAAATGATAAAAATCAATGTGTTTTCATTAGAATTAACTAAAATGTTCCTGATTTTCCGTTTATATTACCGATGGAAGATGTACACGTAAAACCGCTCTAATCCGGCTGAAACGTCGATATATGCAATAAAAACAGAACATCTCCCCTTTTCAATATCTTATTCAGTATTTTAAAGAGAAACAAATAGTTGATTGAAAATGAAGTGTTTAAGGTTAATTTCTAATGAATTATGTGTTTGCATCATTTTTATCGTATATTTAATGAATTAATAGCAATAAACTGAAAATTCACAAAAACGTGGCAAAACAGCAAAATATTGCCTAATTCGATGATATTTTGTTCATATCACATAAAGGAAAAGGGGATGATAGACGTCAAAATATTGCTGAATTCGATGATTTTTAGTAAGAAACAAAACGCAAGAAAACTTGCTTAAAATGCAATATTATGCGAAAATCTGAGATTTGAAGGCCAAATCACGTATCGTGATACTACATGAAAAAGTCTCGAAATATTGGTAAAAATGAATATATTTACGTAATAACAAACTACATGAAAAACGTGAAAAAAGTCATTATTATACCCAATTTGTGGTTGTTAACTTCGAATCATAAAGCGTCGTTTTGTATTTTTTAGACCGTTGAAAAGACGTATAAAGATGTTGCTTCCAATACAAATGATAAAAATCAATGTGTTTTCAATAAAATTAACTAAAATGTTCCTGATTTTCGATTTATATTACCGATTGAAGATGTACACGTAAAACTGCTGAAACGTCGATATAAGCAATGAAAACAGAACTTCTCCCCTTATCAATATCTTACTCAGTATTTTAACGAGAAACAAATAGATGATTGAAAATCAAGTATTTAAGGTTATTTTCTGATCAATTATGTGTTTGCATAATTTTTATCGTATATATAATGAATTTATAACAATAAACTGAAAATTCACAAAAACGTGGAAAAACGGCAAAATATTGCCTAATTCGATGATATTTTGTTTAAATCATATAAAGGAAAGGAGGATGAAAAAGGTCAAAATATAGCTAAATTCGATGATTTTTAGTACAAAACAAAATGCACGAAAATTTGCTTAAAAATGCAAAACTTGCGAAATTCTGAGATATGAAGGCCAGATTACATATCGTGAGGAAACATGAAATAGTATGGAAATATTGGTAAAAACTAATATATACGTAAAATCACACTACATGAATAACGTAAAAAAAGTCACTATATTACCATATTTGAGGATTTTAACTTCAAATCATAGAGCGAGGTTTCGTATTATTTAGTTGCAAGAAAAGACATATGACAATGTTGTTTCCATTACAAATGATAAAAATCAATGTGTTTTCATTAGAATTAACTAAAATGTTCCTGATTTTCCGTTTATATTACCGATGGAAGATGTACACGTAAAACCGCTCTAATCCGGCTGAAACGTCGATATATGCAAAAAAACAGAACTTCTCCCCTTACTTCTCATCTTACTCAGTATTTTAACGAGAAACAAATAGTTGATTGAAAATGAAGTGTTTAAGGTTAATTTCTAATCAATTATGTGTTTACATCATTTTTATCGTATATTTATTGAATTAATAACAATAAACTGAAAATTCACAAAAACGTGGAAAAACAGCAAAATATTGCCTAATTCGATGATATTTTGTTTATATCACATAAAGGAAAAGGGGATGATAAACGTCAAAATATTGCTGAATTCGATGATTTTTTGTACGAAACAAAATGCAAGAAAACTTGCTTAAAATGCAATTTTATGCTAAATTCTGAGATTTGAAGGCCATATCACATATCGTGATACTACATGAAATAGTATCGAAATATTGGTAAAAATTAATATATGTACGTAATATCAAACTACATGAAAAGCGTGAAAAAAATCATTATTATCCCAAATTTGAGGATTTTAACTTCGAATCATAGAGCGACGTTTCGTATTTTTTAGACCCTAGAAAAGATGTATAAAGATGTTGCTTCCAATACAAATGATAAAAATCAATGTGTTTTCATTAAAATTAATTAAAATGATCCTGATTTTCGGTTTATATTACCAATGAAAGATGTACACGTAAAACCGTTCTAATCCGGCTGAAACGTCGATATATGCAATAAAAACAGAACTTCTCCCCTTTTCAATATCTTACTCAGTATTTTAACGAGAAACAAATAGATGATTGAAAGTGAAGTATTAAAGGTTATTTTCTGATCAATTATGTGTTTGCATAATTTTTATCGTATATATAATGAATTTATAACAATAAACTGAAAACTCACAAAAACGTGGAAAAACAGCAAAATATTGCCTAATTCGATGATATTTTGTTTATATCACATAAAGGAAAAGGGGATGATAGACGTCAAAATATTGCTGAATTCGATGATTTTTAGTACGAAACAAAATGTAAGAAAACTTGCTTAAAAATGCAAAATTTGCAAAATTCTGAGATATGACGGCCAAATCACATATCGTGAGAAAACATGAAGTAGTATCGAAATATTGGTAAAAACTAATGTTTACGTAAAATCACACTACATGAATAACGTGAAAAAAGTCACTATATTACCATATTTAAGGATTTTAACTTCAAATCATAGAGCGAGGTTTCGTATTATTTAGATCCAAGAAAAGACATATGACAATGTTGTTTCCAATAAAAATGATAAAAATCAATGTGTTTTCATTAAAATTAACTAAAATGTTCCTGATTTTCGGTTTATATTACCGATGAAAGATGTACACGTAAAACCGTTCTAATCCGGCTGAAACGTCGATATATTCAATAAAAACAGAACTTCTCCCCTTTTCAATATCTTACTCAGTATTTTAACGAGAAACAAATAGATGATTGAAAATGAAGTATTTAAGGTTATTTTCTGATCAATTATGTGTCTGCATAATTTTTATCGTATATTTAATGAATTAATAACAATAAACTGAAAATTCACAAAAACGTGGAAATCGGTCTAATTCAATGATATTTTGTTTAAATCACATAAAGGGAAAGGAGATTATAATGGTCAAAATATTGCTAAATTCGATGATTTTTAGTACAAAACAAAATGCAAGAAAACTTGCTTAAAATGCAAAATTTGCGAAATTCTGAGATTTGAAGGCGAAATCACATATCTTCAGAAAACATGAAGTAGTATCGAAATATTGGTAAAAACGAATATATATATACGTAAAATCACACTACATGAATAACGTGAAAAAAGTCACTATATTACCATATTTGAGGATTTTAACTTCAAATCATATAGCGAGGTTTCGTATTATTTAGATACAAGAAAAGACATATGACAATGTTGTTTCAAATGCAAATAATAAAAATCAATGTGTTTTCATTAGAACTAACTAGAATGTTCCTGATTTTCGGTTTATATTACCGATGGAAGATGTACACGTAAAACCATTCTAATCCGGCTGAAACGTCGATATATGCAATAAAAACAGAACTTCTCCCTTTTTCAATATCTTACTCAGTATTTTAACGAGAAACAAATAGATGATTGAAAATGAAGTATTTAAGATTATTTTCTGATCAATTATATGTTTGCATAATTTTTATCGTATATATAATGAATTAATAACAATAAACTGAAAATTCACAAAAAACGTGGAAAAACGGCAAAATATTGCCTAATTCGATGATATTTTGTTTAAATCACATAAAGGAAGAGGGGATGATAAAGGGCAAAATATTGCTAAATTCGATGATTTTTAGTACAAAACAAAATGCAAGAAAACTTGCTTAAAAATGCAAAATTTGGGATATTCTGAGATTTGAAGGCCAAATCACATATCGTGAGAAAATATGAAGTAGTATCGAAATATTGGTAAAAACGAATATATATACGTAAAATCACACTCCATGAATAACGTGAAAAAAGTCATTATATTACCATATTAGAGGATTTTAACTTCAAATCATAGAGCGCAGTTTCGTATTATTTAGATCCAAGAAAAGACATATGACAATGTTGTTTCAAATACAAATGATAAAAATCAATGTGTTTTCATTAGAATTAACTAAAATGTTCCTGATTTTCCGTTAATATTACCGATGGAAGATGTACACTTAAAACCGCTCTAATCCGGCTGAAACGTCGATATAAGCAATAAAAACAGAATTTCTCCCCTTTCCAATATCTTACTTAGTATTTTAACGAGAAACAAATAGTTGATTGAAAATGAAGTGTTTAAGGTTAATTTCAAATTAATTATGTGTTTGCATCATTTTTATCGTATATTTAATGAATTAATAGCAATAAACTGAAAATTCACAAAAACGTGGAAGAACAGCCAAATATTGCCTAATTGGATGATATTTTGTTTATATCACATACAGGAAAAGGGGATGATTAACTTCAAAATATTGCTGAATTCGATGATTTTTAGTACGAAACAAAATGCAAGAAAACTTGCTTAAAATGCAATATTATGCGAAAATCTGAGATTTGAAGGCCAAATCACATATTGTGATACTACATGAAATAGTATCGAAATATTGGTAAAAATGAATATATTTACGTAATATCAAACTACATGAAAAACGTGAAAGTCATTATTATGCCAAATTTGAGGATTTTTACTTCGAATCACAGAGCGACGTTTCGTATTTTTTAGGCCCTAGAAAAGACGTATAATGAATGTTGCTTCCAATACAAATGATTAAAATCAATGTGTTTTCATTAAAATTAACTAAAATGTTCCTGATTTTCGGTTTATATTACCGATGGAAGATGTACACGTAAAACCGTTCTAATCCCGCTGAAAACGTCGATATATGCAATAAAAACAGAGCTTCTACCCTTTTCAATATCTTACTCAGTATTTTAACGAGAAACAAATAGATGATTGAAAATGAAATATTTAAGGGTATTTTCTGATCAATTATGTGTTTGCATAATTTTTATCGTATATATAATGAATTAATAACAATAAACTGAAAATTCACAAAAACGTGGAAAAACGGCCTAATTCGATGATATTTTGTTTAAATCACATAAAGGAAAAGGGGATGATAAAGGTCAAAATATTGCTAAATTCGATGATTTTCAGTACAAAAACAAAATGCAAGAAAACTTGCTTAAAAATGCAAAATTTGCGAAATTCTGAGATTTGAAGGCCAAATCACATATCGTGAGCAAACATGAAGTAGTATCGAAATATTGGTAAAAACGAATATATATTCGTAAAATCACACTACATGAATAACGTGAAAAAAGTCACTATATTACCATATTTGAGGATTTTAACTTCAAATCATAGACCGAGGTTTCGTATTATTTAGATCCAAGAAAAGACATATGACAATGTTGTTTCAAATACAAATGATAAAAAATCAATGTGTTTTCATTAGAATTAACTAAAATGTTCCTGATTTTCCGTTTATATTACCGATGGAAGGTGTACACGTAAAACCGCTCTAATCCAGCTGAAACGTCGATATATGCAATAAAAACAGAACTTCTCCCCTTTCCAATATCTTACTCAGTATTTTAACGAGAAACAAATAGTTGATTGAAAATGAAGTGTTTAAGGTTAATTTCTAATCAATTATGTGTTTGCATCATTTTTATCGTATATTTAATGAATTAATAGCAATAAACTGAAAGTTCACAAAAACGTAGAAAAACAGCAAAATATTGCCTAATTCGATGATATTTTGTTTATATCACATAAAGGAAAAGGGGATGATAAACGTCAAAATATTGCTGAATTCGATGATTTTTAGTACGAAACAAAATGCAAGAAAACTTTCTTAAAATGCAATTTTATGCGAAAATCTGTGATTTGAAGGCCAAAGCACATATCGTGATACTACATGAAATAGTTTCGAAATATTGGTAAAAATGACTATATTTACGTAATATTCTCTACATGAAAAACGTGAAAAACGTCATTATTATACCAAATTTGAGGATTTTAACTTCGAATCATAGAGCGACGTTTCATATTTTTTAGACCCTAGAAAAGACATATAAAGATGTTGCTTCCAATACAAATGATAAAAATCAATGTGTTTTCAATAAAATTAACTAAAATGTTCCTGATTTTCGATTTATATTACCGATTGAAGATGTACACGTAAAACGGCTGAAACGTCGATATGAGCAATGAAAACAGAACTTCTCCCCTTTTCAATATCTTACTCAGTATTTTAACGAGAAACAAATAGATGATTGAAAATCAAGTATTTAAGGTTATTTTCTGATCAATTATGTTTTTGCATAATATTTATCGTATATATAATGAATTTATAACAATAAACTGAAAATTCACAAAAAACAGTAAAATATTGCCAAATTCGATGATATATTGTTTAAATCACATAAAGGAAAAGGGGATGATAAACGTAAAAATATTGCTGAATTCGATGATTTTTAGTACGAAACAAAATGCAAGAAAACTTGCGTAAAATGCAATATTATGCGAAAATCTGAGATTTGAAGGCCTAATCACATATTGTGATACTGCATGAAATAGTATCGAAATATTGGTAAAAATGAATATATTTATGTAATATGAAAAACGTGAAAAACATGAAAAACGTGAAAAATGTCATTAATATACCAAATTTGAGGATTTTAACTTCGAATCATAGAGCGACGTTTCGTATTTCTTAGACCCTAGAAAAGATGTATAAAGATGTTGCTTCCAATACAAATGATAAAAATCAATGTGTTTTCATTAAAATTAACTAAAATGATCCTGATTTTCGGTTTATATTACCGATGGAAGATGTACACGTAAAACCGTTCTAATCCGGCAGAAACGTCGATATATGCAATAAAAACAGAACTTCTCCCCTTTTCAATATCTTACTCAGTATTTTAACGAGAAACAAATAGATGATTGAAAGTGAAGTATTAAAGGTTATTTTCTGATCAATTATGTGTTTGAATAATTTTTATCGTATATATAATGAATTTATAACAATAAACTTAAAACTCACAAAAACGTGGAAAAACAGCAAAATATTGCCTAATTCGATGATATTTTGTTTATATCACATAAAGGAAAAGGGGATGATAGACGTCAAATATTGCTGAATTCGATGATTTTTAGTACGAAACAAAATGTAAGAAAACTTGCTTAAAAATGCAAAATTTGCAAAATTCTGAGGTATGACGGCCAAATCACATATCGTGAGAAAACATGAAGTAGTATCGAAATATTGGTAAAAACTAAAATATTTACGTAAAATCACACTACATGAATAACGTGAAAAAAGTCACTATATTACCATATATGAGGATTTTAACTTCAAATCATAGAGCGAGGTTTCGTATTATTTATATCCAAGAAAAGACATATGACAATGTTGTTTCAAATGCAAATAATAAAAATCAATTTGTTTTCATTTGAATTAACTAAAATGTTCCTGATTTTCTGTTTATATTACCACTGGAAGATGTTCACGTGAAACCGCTCTAATCCGGATGAAACGTCGATATATGCAATAAAAACAGAACTTCTCCCCTTTTCAATATCCTATTCAGTATTTTAACGAGAAACAAATAGTTGATTGAAAATGAAGTGTTTAAGGTTAGTTTCTAATCAATTATATGTTTGCGTCATTTTTATTGTATATTTAATGAATTAATAACAATAAATTGAAAATTCACAAAAAAGTGGAAAAACAGCAAAATATTGCCTAATTCGATGATATTTTGTTTATATCACATAAAGGAAAAGGGGATGATAAACGTAAAAATATTGCTGAATTCGATGATTTTTAGTACGAAACAAAATGCAAGAAAACTTGCTTAAAATGCAATATTATGCGAAATTCTGAGATTTGAAGGCCAAATCACATATCGTGATACTACATGAAATAGTATCGAAATATTGGTAAAAATGAATATATTTACACAATATCAAACTACATGAAAAACGTGAAAAAAGTCATTATTATACCAAATTTGAGGATTTTAACTACGACACATAGAGCGACGTTTCGCATTTTTTAGACCCTAGAAAAGATGTATAAAGATGTTGCTTCCAATACAAATGATAAAAATCAATGTGTTTTCATTAAAATTAACTAAAATGTTCCTGATTTTCGGTTTATATTACCGATGAAAGATGTACACGTAAAACCGTTCTAATCCGGCTGAAACGTCGATATATGCAATAAAAACAGGACTTCTCCCCTTTTAAATATCTTACTCAGTATTTTAACGAGAAACAAATAGATGATTGAAAATGAAGTATTTAAGGTTATTTTCTTATCAATTATGTGTTTGCATAATTTTTATCGTATATTTAATGAATTAATAACAATAAACTGAAAATTCACAAAAACGTGGAAATCGGTCTAATTCAATGATATTTTGTTTAAATCACATAAAGGGAAAGGGGATGATAATGGTCAAAATATTGCTAAGTTCGATGATTTTTAGTACAAAACAAAATGCAAGAAAACTTGCTTAAAATGCAAAATTTGCGAAATTCTGAGATTTGAAGGCGAAATCACATATCTTCAGAAAACATGAAGTAGTATCGAAATATTGGTAAAAACGAATATATATATACGTAAAATCACACTACATGAATAACGTGAAAAAAGTCACTATATTACCATATTTGAGGATTTTAACTTCAAATCATATAGCGAGGTTTCGTATGATTTAGATCCAAGAAAAGACATATGACAATGTTGTTTCAAATGCAAATAATAAAAATCAATTTGTTTTCATTAGAATTAACTAAAATGTTCCTGATTTTCCGTTTATATTACCGATGGAAGATGTACACGTAAAACCGCTGTAATCCTTCTGAAACGTCGATATATGCAATGCAAACAGAACTTCTCCCCTTTCCAATATCTTACTCAGTATTTTACCGAGAAACAAATAGTTGATTGAAAATGAAGTGTTTAAGGCTAATTTCTAATCAATTATATGTTTGCATCATTTTTATCGTATATATAATGAATTAATAGCAATAAACTGAAAATTCACAAAAACGTGGCAAAACAGCAAAATATTGCCTAATTCGATGATATTTTGTTTATATCACAAAAAGGAAAAGGGGATGATAAACGTTGAAGTATTGCTGAATTCGATGATTTTTAGTACGAAACAATATGCAAGAAAACTTGCTTAAAATGCAATATTATGCGAAAATCTAAGATTTTAAGGCCAAATCACATATCGTGATACTACATGAAATAGTATCGAAATATTGGTAAAAGTGAATATATTTACGTAATATCAAGCTACATGAAAAACGTGAAAAAAGTCATTATTATACCAAATTTGAGGATTTTAACTTCGAATCATAGAGCGACGTTTCGCATTTTTTAGACCCTAGAAAAGATGTATAAAGATGTTGCTTCCAATACAATTGATAAAAATCAATGTGTTTTCATTAAAATTAACTAAAATGTTCCTGATTTTCGGTTTATATTACCGATGGAAGATGTACACGTAAAACCGTTCTAATCCGGCTGAAATGTCGATAAATGCAATAAAAACAGAACATCTCCCCTTTTCAATATCTTATTCAGTATTTTAAAGAGAAACAAATAGATGACTGAAAATGAAGTATTTAAGGTTATTTTCTGATCAATTATGTGTTTGCATAATTTTTATTGTATATTTAATGAATTAATAACAATAAACTGAAAATTCACAAAACGTGGAAAAACGGCCTAATTCTATTATATTTTGTTTAAATCACATAAAGGAAAAGGGGATGATAATGGTCGTAAATATTGCTAAATTCGATGATTTTTAGTAAAAAACAAAATGCAAGAAAATTGCTTAAAATGCAAAATTTGCGAAATTCTGAGATTTAACGGCGAAATCACATATATTCAGAAAACATGAAGTAGTATCGAAATATTGGTTAAAACGAATATATATACGTAAAATCACACTACATGAATAACGTGAAAAAAGTCACTATATTACCATATTTGAGGATTTTAACTTCAAATCATTGAGCGAGGTTTCGTATTATTTGGATCCAAGAAAAGACATATGACAATGTTGTTTCCAATACAAATGATAAAAATCAATGTGTTTTCATTAGAATTAACTAAAATAATCCTTATTTTCCGTTTATATTACCGATGGAAGATGTACACGTAAAACCGTTCTAATCCGGCTGAAACGTCGATATATGCAATAAATACAGAACTTCTCCCCTTTTCAATATCTTACTCAGTATTTTAACGAGAAACAAATAGATGATTGAAAGTGAAGTATTAAAGGTTATTTTCTGATCAATTATGTGTTTGCATAATTTTTATCGTATATATAATGAATTTATAACAATAAACTGAAAACTCCCAAAAACGTGGAAAAACAGCAAAATATTGCCTAATTCGATGATATTTTGTTTATATCACATAAAGAAAAAGGGGATGATAGACGTCAAAATATTGCTGAATTCGATGATTTTTAGTACGAAACAAAATGCAGGAAAACTTGCTTAAAAATGTAAAATTTGCAAAAATCTGAGATATGATGGCCAAATCACATATCGTGAGAAAACATGTAGTATCGAAATATTGGTAAAAACTAATATATTTACGTAAAATCACACTACATGAATAACGTGAAAAAAGTCACTCTATTACAATATTTGTGGATTTTAACTTCAAATCATAGAGCGAGGTTTCGTATTATTTAGATCCAAGAAAAGACATATGACAATGTTGTTTCCAATACAAATGATAAAATTCAATGTGTTTTCATTAAAATTAACTAAAATGTTCCTGATTTTCTGTTTATTTTACCGATGGAAGATGTACACGTATAACCGCTCTAATCCGGCTGAAACGTCGATATATGCAATAAAAACAGAACTTCTCCCCTTACTTCTCATCTTACACAGTATTTTAACGATAAACAAATAGTTGATTGAAAATGAAGTGTTTAAGGTTAATTTATAATCAATTATGTGTTTGCATCATTTTTATCTTATATTTATTGAATTAATAGCAATAAACTGAAAACTCACAAAAACGTGGAAAAACAGCAAAATATTGCCTAATTCGATGACATTTTGTTTATATCACAAAAAGGAAATGGGGATAATAGACGGTCACATATCGTGAGAAAACATGAAGTAGTATCGAAATATTGGTAAAAACGAATATATATACGTAAAATCACACTATATGAATAACGTGAAAAATTCACTATATTACCATATTTGAGGATTTTAACTTCAAATCATAGAGCGAGGTATCGTATTATTTAGATCCAAGATAAGACAATGACAATGTTGTTTCAAATACAAATGATAAAAATCAATTTGTTTTCATTAGAATTAACTAAAATGTTCCTGATTTTCCGTTTATATTACCGATGGAAGATGTACACGTAAAACCGCTCTAATCCGCCTGAAACGTCGATATATGCAATAAAAACAGAACTTCTCCCCTTTCCAATATCTTAGTCAGTATTTTAACGAGAAACAAATAGTTGATTGAAAATGAAGTGTTTAAGGTTAATTTCTAATTAATTATATGTTTGCATCATTTTTATTGTATATTTAATGAATTAATAACAATAAACTAAAAATTCACAAAAACGTGGAAAAACAGCAAAATATTGCCTAATTCGATGATATTTTGTTTAT
This sequence comes from Procambarus clarkii, assembly GCF_040958095.1. Lineage (NCBI taxonomy): Eukaryota > Metazoa > Arthropoda > Malacostraca > Decapoda > Cambaridae > Procambarus > Procambarus clarkii. The sequence continues at coordinate 1,396,791 of NC_091150.1, read as the reverse complement.
ATCACATAAAGGAAAAGGGGATGATAAACGTCAAAATATTGCTGAATTCGATGATTTTTAGTACCAAACAAAATGCAAGAAAACTTGCTTAAAATGCAATATTATGCGAAAATCTGAGACTTGAAGGCCAAATCACATATCGTGATACTACATGAAATAGTATCGAAATATTGGTAAAAATGAATATATTTATGTAATATCAAACTACATGAAAAACGTGAAAAAAGTCATTATTATACCAAATTTAAGGATTTTAACTTCGAATCATAGAGCGACGTTTCGTATTTTTTAGACCCTATAAAAGATGTATAATGATGTTGCTTCCAATACAAATGATAAAAATCAATGTGTTTTCATTAAAATTAACTAAAATGATCCTGATTTTCGGTTTATATTACCGATGGAAGATGTACACGTAAAACCGTTCTAATCCGGCTGAAACGTCGATATATGCAATAAATACAGAACTTCTCCCCTTTTCAATATCTTACTGAGTATTTTAACGAGAAACAAAGAGATCATTGAAAGTGAAGTATTTAAGGTTATTTTCTGATCAATTATGTGTTTGCACAATTTTTATCGTATATATAATGAATTTATAACAATAAACTGAAAATTCACAGCAACGTTGAAAAACGGAAAAAATATTGCCTAAATCGATGATATTTTGTTTAAATCACATAAAGGAAAAGGGGATGACAAAGGTCAAAATATTGCTAAATTCGATGATTTTAAGTACAAAACAAAATGCAAGAAAACTTGCTTAAAAATGCAAAATTTGCGAAATTCTGAGATATGAAGGCCAAATCACATATCTTGAGAAAACATGAAGTAGTATCGAAATATTGGTAAAAATGAATATATTTACGTAAAATCACACTACATGAATAACGTGAAAAAAGTCACTATATTATCATATTTGAGGATTTTAACTTCAAATCATAGAGCGAGGTTTCGTATTATTTAGATCCAAGAAAAGACATATGACAATGTTGTTTCCAATACAAATGATAAAAACAATGTGTTTTCAGGGGCCATGTCACCCGAAAATCCGATGAAAAATGGAATATTTACGAAAAATTACGAAAAATACTACAACGTTCTGGCAACACTGTGGTCCAAACCGTTTAATGATATCTTGAAAAATAACGTAATTAGAGTCAAATTTCCCGCTGCAACTTTCGTGAATCTGGTCCTCGCGCCGTGAGTACGCCGCGGGGTATTGTATCTTACGTTGTAGATGTCTTATTTTTCGTAATAGCGTTGAAAATAACATGTTATGCATAAAATGAATATAAACTAACAGATATGGCAACACTATTGTCGACACGAGGGTGGTGCAGTCAGTGACTGCGTGTCTCTCATGGAGAGAGGATGTATGCTGACGCGCTCACACAATATCTCCCAGAACATGCTATTTTTGCTATTTTTAGCTATTTGTACTGCAATATGACTTACCAAACGAACAAGAGAAAAGCATTGACAGCTAGATGCATGCGAGCTCTACATACGAGCTGGCCGCAATGCGTAAATCACCAGTCACGAGTGACAGCAGGTTCAGTAAACTTTGAGAGCGCGCTACGCAACTCCAACTTTTACAACTAGATAAAATTTCACAGCCTTTATTTAATATTCAATTTACATGAAACTTGCACATTATATGTAGAGTTTACGCCTCTATAAACGCATGTCATTATTCTTATCTACGTAGATTTATTGATTTTATAAATAATGATACACTTCATTTTGTTGCATACGTTTTTGGGAAACTTTTATAAAAAATGTATTATTGCACTAAATACATCTGGGATAATAATGTGACATGCAAATCTTTATTATATAGTAAGGTCATAGCTGAGTGTCTTATAAATGATTTTGGTTCACAATTGTGGGCTGTGAAATTTTTTGAAAATGGTTGAAAAATTCGTCTTTTTTTTTTTTTTTTTTTTTCTCCGTCTCTATTTAGGCTGAGATGCTGAAACTTGGCCTAGGTGCAGCACCTTTCACATGTATCAGGATAATAAATTATGAATACCCTACAACCATTTTTTAAATCCGGGTGACTTGCCCCCTTCATTAGAATTAACTAAAATGTTCCTGATTTTCCGTTTATATTACCGAAGGAAGATGTACACGTAAAACCGCTCTAATCCGGCTGAAACGTCGATATATGCAATAAAAACAGAACTTCTCCCCTTGTCAATATCTTATTCAGTATTTTAACGAGAAACAAATAGTTGATTGAAAATGAATTGTTTAAGGTTAATTTCTAATCAATTATGTGTTTGCATCATTTTTATCGTATATTTAATGAATTAATAGCAATAAACTGAAAACTCACAAAAACGTGGAAAAACAGCAAAATATTTCCTAATTCGATGATATTTTGTTCATATCACATAAAGGAAAAGGGGATAATAGACGTCAAAATATTGCTGAATTCGATGATTTTTAGTACGAAACAAAATGCAAGAAAACTTGCTTAAAATGCAAAAATCTGATATTTAAAGGCCAAATCACATATCGTTATACTACATGAAATAGTCTCGAAATATTGGTAAAATGAATATTTTTACGTAATAACAAACTACATGAAAAACGTGAAAAAAGTCATTATTATACCCAATTTGTGGATTTTAACTTCGAATCATAGAGCGACGTTTCGTATTTTTTAGACACTAGAAAAGACGTATAAAGATGTTGCTTCCAATACAAATGATAAAAATCAATGTGTTTTCATTAAAATTAACTAAAATGATCCTGATTTTCGGTTTATATTACCGATGGAAGACGTACACGTAAAACCGTTCTAATCCGGCTGAAACGTCGATATATGCAATAAAAACAAAGCTTCTCCCCTTTTCAATATCTTACTCAGTATTTTAACGAGAAACAAATAGATGATTGAAAGTGAAGTATTAAAGGTTATTTTCTGATCAATTATGTGTTTGCATAATTTTTATCGTATATATAATGAATTTATAACAATAAACTGAAAACTCCCAAAAACGTGGAAAAACAGCAAAATATTGCCTAATTCGATGATATTTTGTTTATATCACATAAACTAAAAGGGGATGATAAACGTCAAAATATTGCTGAATTCGATGATTTTTAGTACGAAACAAAATGCAGGAAAACTTGCTTAAAAATCAAAATTTGCAAAATTCTGAGATATGATGGCCAAATCACATATCGTGAGAAAACATGAAGTAGTATCGAAATATTGGTAAAAACGAATATATATACGTAAAATCACACTACATGAATAACGTGAAAAAAGTCACTATATTACCATATTTGAGGATTTTAACTTCAAATCATAGAGCGGGGTTTCGTATTATTTAGATCCAAGAAAAGACATATGACAATGTTGTTTCCAATACAAATGATAAAAATCAATGTGTTTTCATTAAAATTAACTAAAATGTTCCTGATTTTCTGTTTATTTTACCGATGGAAGATGTACACGTAAAACCGCTCTAATCCGGCTGAAACGTCGATATATGCAATAAAAACAGAACTTCTCCCCTTACTTCTCATCTTACACAGTATTTTAACGAGAAACAAATAGTTGATTGAAAATGAAGTGTTTAAGGTTAATTTCTAATCAATTATGTGATTGCATCATTTTTATCGTATATTTATTGAATTAATAGCAATAAACTGAAAACTCACAAAAGCGTGGAAAAACAGCAAAATATTGCCTAATTCGATGACATTTTGTTTATATCACAAAAAGGAAAAGGGGATAATAGACGTTCACATATCGCGAGAAAACATGAAGTAGTATCGAAATATTGGTAAAAACGAATATATGTACGTAAATCACACTACATGAATAACGTGAAAAAAGTCACTATATTACCATATTTGAGGATTTTAACTTCAAATCATAGAGCGAGTTTTCGTATTATTTAGATCCAAGAAAAGACATATGACAATGTTGTTTCAAATACAAATGATAAAAATCAATTTGTTTTCATTTGAATTAACTAAAATGTTCCTTATTTTCCGTTTATATTACCGATGGAAGATGTACACGTAAAACCGCTCTAATCCGGCTAAACGTCGATATATGCAATAAATACAGAACTTCTCCCCTTTCCAATATCTTATTCAGTATTTTAACGAGAAACAAATAGTTGATTGAAAATGAAGTGTTTAAGGTTAATTTCTAATCAATTATATGTTTGCATCATTTTTATTGTATATTTAATGAATTAATAACAATACACTGAATATTCACAAAAACGTGGAAAAACAGCAAAATATTGCCTAATTCGATGATATTTTGTTTATATCACATAAAGGAAAAGGGGATGATAAACGTCAAAATATTGCTGAATTCGATGATTTTTAGTACGAAACAAAATGCAAGAAAACTTGCTTAAAATGCAATTTTATGCGAAATTCTGAGATTTGAAGGCCAAATCACATATCATGATACTACATGAAATAGTATCGAAATATTGGTAAAAATGAATATATGTACGTAATATCAAACTACATGAAAAACGTGAAAAAAGTCATTATTATACCAAATTTGAGGATTTTAACTTCGAATCATAGAGCGACGTTTCGCATTTTTTAGACCCTAGAAAAGATGTATAAAGATGTTGCTTCCAATACAAATGATAAAAATCAATGTGTTTTCATTAAAATTAACTAAAATGTTCCTGATTTTCGGTTTATATTACCGATGGACGATGTACACGTAAAACCGTTCTAATCCGGCTGAAATGTCGATAAATGCAATAAAAACAGAACATCTCCCCTTTTCAATATCTTATTTAGTATTTTAAAGAGAAACAAATAGATGACTGAAAATGAAGTATTTAAGGTTATTTTCTGATCAATTATGTGTTTGCATAATTTTTATCGTATATTTAATGAATTAATAACAATAAACTGAAAATTCACAAAACGTGGAAAAACGGCCTAATTCTATTATATTTTGTTTAAATCACATAAAGGAGAAGGGGATGATAATGGTCAAAATATTGCTAAATTCGATGATTTATAGTAAAAAACAAAATGCAAGAAAATTGCTTAAAATGCTAAATTTGCGAAATTCTGAGATTTGCAGGCGAAATCACATATATTCAGAAAACATGAAGTAGTATCGAAATATTGGTAAAAACGAATATATATACGTAATATCACACTACATGAATAACGTGAAAAAAGTCACTATATTACCATATTTGAGGATTTTAAATTCAAATCATAGAGCGAGGTTTCGTATTATTTGGATCCAAGAAAAGACATATGACAATGTTGTTTTCAATACAAATGATAAAAATCAATGTGTTTTCATTAGAATTAACTAAAATGTTCCTGATTTTCCGTTTATATTACCGATGGAAGATGTACACGTAAAACCGCTCTAATCCGGCTGAAACGTCGATATATGCAATAAAAACAGAACATCTCCCCTTTTCAATATCTTATTCAGTATTTTAAAGAGAAACAAATAGTTGATTGAAAATGAAGTGTTTAAGGTTAATTTCTAATGAATTATGTGTTTGCATCATTTTTATCGTATATTTAATGAATTAATAGCAATAAACTGAAAATTCACAAAAACGTGGCAAAACAGCAAAATATTGCCTAATTCGATGATATTTTGTTCATATCACATAAAGGAAAAGGGGATGATAGACGTCAAAATATTGCTGAATTCGATGATTTTTAGTAAGAAACAAAACGCAAGAAAACTTGCTTAAAATGCAATATTATGCGAAAATCTGAGATTTGAAGGCCAAATCACGTATCGTGATACTACATGAAAAAGTCTCGAAATATTGGTAAAAATGAATATATTTACGTAATAACAAACTACATGAAAAACGTGAAAAAAGTCATTATTATACCCAATTTGTGGTTGTTAACTTCGAATCATAAAGCGACGTTTTGTATTTTTTAGACCGTTGAAAAGACGTATAAAGATGTTGCTTCCAATACAAATGATAAAAATCAATGTGTTTTCAATAAAATTAACAAAAATGTTCCTGATTTTCGATTTATATTACCGATTGGAGATGTACACGTAAAACGGCTGAAACGTCGATATAAGCAATGAAAACAGAACTTCTCCCCTTTTCAATATCTTACTCAGTATTTTAACGAGAAACAAATAGATGATTGAAAGTGAAGTATTAAAGGTTATTTTCTGATCAATTATGTGTTTGCATAATTTTTATCGTATATATAATGAATTTATAACAATAAACTGGAAACTCCCAAAAACGTGGAAAAACAGCAAAATATTGCCTAATTCGATGATATTTTGTTTATATCACATAAAGGAAAAGGGGATGATAGACGTCAAAATATTGCTGAATTCGATGATTTTTAGTACGAAACAAAATGCAGGAAAACTTGCTTAAAATCAAAATTTGCAAAATTCTGAGATATGATGGCCAAATCACATATCGTGAGAAAACATGAAGTAGAATCGAAATATTGGTAAAAACGAATATATATACGTAAAATCACACTACAAGAATAACGTGAAAAAAGTCACTATATTACCATATTTGAGGATTTTAACTTCAAATCATAGAGCGAGGTTTCGTATTATTTAGATCCAAGAAAAGACATATGACAATGTTGTTTCCAATACAAATGATAAAAATCAATGTGTTTTCATTAAAATTAACTAAAATGTTCCTGATTTTCTGTTTATATTACCGATGAAAGATGTACACGTAAAACCGTTCTAATCCGGCTGAAACGTCGATATATGCAATAAAAACAGAACTTCTCCCCTTTTCAATATCTTACTCAGTATTTTAACGAGAAACAAATAGATGATTGAAAATGAAGTATTTAAGGTTATTTTCTGATCAATTATGTGTTTGCATAATTTTTATCGTATATTTAATGAATTAATAACAATAAACTGAAAATTCACAAAAACGTGGAAATCGGTCTAATTCAATGATATTTTGTTTAAATCACATAAAGGGAAAGGAGATGATAATGGTCAAAATATTGCTAAATTCGATGATTTTTAGTACAAAACAAAATGCAAGAAAACTTGCTTAAAATGCAAAATTTGCGAAATTCTGAGATTTGAAGGCGAAATCACATATCTTCAGAAAACATGAAGTAGTATCGAAATATTGGTAAAAACGAATATATATATACGTAAAATCACACTACATGAATAACGTGAAAAAAGTCACTATATTACCATATTTGAGGATTTTAACTTCAAATCATATAGCGAGGTTTCGTATTATTTAGATACAAGAAAAGACATATGACAATGTTGTTTCAAATGCAAATAATAAAAATCAATGTGTTTTCATTAGAACTAACTAGAATGTTCCTGATTTTCGGTTTATATTACCGATGGAAGATGTACACGTAAAACCATTCTAATCCGGCTGAAACGTCGATATATGCAATAAAAACAGAACTTCTCCTTTTTTCAATATCTTACTCAGTATTTTAACGAGAAACAAATAGATGATTGAAAATGAAGTATTTAAGGTTATTTTCTGATCAATTATATGTTTGCATAATTTTTATCGTATATATAATGAATTATTAACAATAAACTGAAAATTCACAAAAACGTGGAAAAACGGCAAAATATTGCCTAATTCGATGATATTTTGTTTAAATCACATAAAGGAAAAGGGGATGATAAAGGGCAAAATATTGCTAAATTCGATGATTTTTAGTACAAAACAAAATGCAAGAAAACTTGCTTAAAAATGCAAAATTTGGGATATTCTGAGATTTGAAGGCCAAATCACATATCGTAAGAAAATATGAAGTAGTATCGAAATATTGGTAGAAACGAATATATATACGTAAAATCACACTCCATGAATAACGTGAAAAAAGTCATTATATTACCATATTAGAGGATTTTAACTTCAAATCATAGAGCGCGGTTTCGTATTATTTAGATCCAAGAAAAGACATATGTCAATGTTGTTTCAAATACAAATGATAAAAATCAATGTGTTTTCATTAGAATTAACTAAAATGTTCCTGATTTTCCGTTAATATTACCGATGGAAGATGTACACTTAAAACCGCTCTAATCCGGCTGAAACGTCGATATAAGCAATAAAAACAGAATTTCTCCCCTTTCCAATATCTTACTTAGTATTTTAACGAGAAACAAATAGTTGATTGAAAATGAAGTGTTTAAGGTTAATTTCAAATCAATTATGTGTTTGCATCATTTTTATCGTATATTTAATGAATTAATAGCAATAAACTGAAAATTCACAAAAACGTGGAAGAACAACCAAATATTGCCTAATTGAATGATATTTTGTTTATATCACATACAGGAAAAGGGGATGATTAACTTCAAAATATTGCTGAATTCGATGATTTTTAGTACGAAACAAAATGCAAGAAAACTTGCTTAAAATGCAATATTATGCGAAAATCTGAGATTTGAAGGCCAAATCACATATTGTGATACTACATGAAATAGTATCGAAATATAGGTAAAAATGAATATATTTACGTAATATCAAACTACATGAAAAACGTGAAAAAGTCATTATTATGCCAAATTTGAGGATTTTTACTTCGAATCACAGAGCGACGTTTCGTATTTTTTAGGCCCTAGAAAAGACGTATAATGAATGTTGCTTCCAATACAAATGATTAAAATCAATGTGTTTTCATTAAAATTAACTAAAATGTTCCTGATTTTCGGTTTATATTACCGATGGAAGATGTACACGTAAAACCGTTCTAATCCGGCTGAAATGTCGATAAATGCAATAAAAACAGAACATCTCCCCTTTTCAATGTCTTATTTAGTATTTTAAAGAGAAACAAATAGATGACTGAAAATGAAGTATTTAAGGTTATTTTGTGATCAATTATGTGTTTGCAAAATTTTTATCGTATATATAATGAATTAATAATAATAAACTGAAAATTCACAAAAACGTGGAAAAACGGCCTAATTCAATGATATTTTGTTTAAATTACATAAAGGAAAAGGGTGATGATAATGATCAAAATATTGCTAAATTCGATGATTTTTAGTACAAAACAAAATGCAAGAAAATTTGCTTAAAATGCAAAATTTGCGAAATTCTGAGATTTGAAGGCGAAATCACATATCTTCAGAAAACATGAAGTAGTATCGAAATATTGGTAAAAACGAATATATATCTACGTAAAATCACACTACATGAATAACGTGAAAAAAGTCACTATATTACCATATTTGAGGATTTTAACTTCAAATCATATAGCGAGGTTTCGTATTATTTAGATCCAAGAAAAGACATATGACAATGTTGTTTCAAATGCAAATAATAAAAATCAATTTGTTTTCATTAGAATTAACTAACATGTTCCTGATTTTCCGTTTATATTACCGATGGAAGATGTACACGTAAAACCGCTGTAATCCTTCTGAAACGTCGATATATGCAATGAAAACAGAACTTCTCCCCTTTCCAATATCTTACTCAGTATTTTACCGAGAAACAAATAGTTGATTGAAAATGAAGTGTTTAAGGTTAATTTCTAATCAATTATGTGTTTGCATCATTTTTATCGTATATTTATGAATTAATAGCAATAAACTGAAAGTTCACAAAAACGTAGAAAAACAGCAAAATATTGCCTAATTCGATGATATTTTGTTTATATCACATAAAGGAAAAGGGGATGATAAACGTCAAAATATTGCTGAATTCGATGATTTTTAGTACGAAACAAAATGCAAGAAAACTTTCTTAAAATGCAATTTTATGTGAAAATCTGTGATTTGAAGGCCAAAGCACATATCGTGATACTACATGAAATAGTATCGAAATATTGGTAAAAATGACTATATTTACGTAATATTCTCTACATGAAAGACGTGAAAAACGTCATTATTATACCAAATTTGAGGATTTTAACTTCGAATCATAGAGCGACGTTTCATATTTTTTAGACCCTAGAAAAGACATATAAAGATGTTGCTTCCAATACAAATGATAACAATCAATGTGTTTTCAATAAAATTAACTAAAATGTTCCTGATTTTCGATTTATATTACCGATTGAAGATGTACACGTAAAACGGCTGAAACGTCGATATAAGCAATGAAAACAGAACTTCTCCCCTTTTCAATATCTTACTCAGTATTTTAACGAGAAACAAATAGATGATTGAAAATCAAGTATTTAAGGTTATTTTCTGATCAATTATGTTTTTGCATAATATTTATCATATATATAATGAATTTATAACAATAAACTGAAAATTCACAAAAAACAGCAAAATATTGCCAAATTCGATGATATATTGTTTAAATCACATAAAGGAAAAGGGGATGATAAACGTAAAAATATTGCTGAATTCGATGATTTTTAGTACGAAACAAAATGCAAGAAAACTTGCGTAAAATGCAATATTATGCGAAAATCTGAGATTTGAAAGGCCTAATCACATATCGTGATACTGCATGAAATAGTATCGAAATATTGGTAAAAATGAATATATTTATGTAATATGAAAAACGTGAAAAACATGAAAAACGTGAAAAATGTCATTATTATACCAAATTTGAGGATTTTAACTTCGAATCATAGAGCGACGTTTCGTATTTCTTAGACCCTAGAAAAGATGTATAAAGATGTTGCTTCCAATACAAATGATAAAAATCAATGTGTTTTCATTAAAATTAACTAAAAGGATCCTGATTTTCGGTTTATATTACCGATGGAAGATGTACACGTAAAACCGTTCTAATCCGGCTGAAACGTCGATATATGCAATAAAAACAGAACTTCTCCCCTTTTCAATATCTTACTCAGTATTTTAACGAGAAACAAATAGATGATTAAAAGTGAAGTATTAAAGGTTATTTTCTGATCAATTATGTGTTTGAATAATTTTTATCGTATATATAATGAATTTATAACAATAAACTTAAAACTCACAAAAACGTGGAAAAACAGCAAAATATTGCCTAATTCGATGATATTTTGTTTATATCACATAAAGGAAAAGGGGATGATAGACGTCAAATATTGCTGAATTCGATGATTTTTAGTACAAAACAAAATGTAAGAAAACTTGCTTAAAAATGCAAAATTTGCAAAATTCTGAGGTATGACGGCCAAATCACATATCGTGAGAAAACATGAAGTAGTATCGAAATATTGGTAAAAACTAATATATTTACGTAAAATCACACTACATGAATAACGTGAAAAAAGTCACTATATTACCATATATGAGGATTTTAACTTCAAATCATAGAGCGAGGTTTCGTATTATTTATATCCAAGAAAAGACATATGACAATGTTGTTTCAAATGCAAATAATAAAAATCAATTTGTTTTCATTTGAATTAACTAAAATGTTCCTGATTTTCTGTTTATATTACCGATGGAAGATGTTCACGTGAAACCGCTCTAATCCGGATGAAACGTCGATATATGCAATAAAAACAGAACTTCTCCCCTTTTCAATATCCTATTCAGTATTTTAACGAGAAACAAATAGTTGATTGAAAATGAAGTGTTTAAGGTTAGTTTCTAATCAATTATATGTTTGCGTCATTTTTATCGTATATTTAATGAATTAATAACAATAAATTGAAAATTCACAAAAAAGTGGAAAAACAGCAAAATATTGCCTAATTCGATGATATTTTGTTTATATCACATAAAGGAAAAGGGGATGATAAACGTAAAAATATTGCTGAATTCGATGATTTTTAGTACGAAACAAAATGCAAGAAAACTTGCTTTAAATGCAATATTATGCGAAATTCTGAGATTTGAAGGCCAAATCACATATCGTGATACTACATGAAATAGTATCGAAATATTGGTAAAAATGAATATATTTACGTAATATCAAACTACATGAAAAACGTGAAAAAAGTCATTATTATACCAAATTTGAGGATTTTAACTTCGAATCACAGAACGACGTTTCGTATTTTTTAGACCCTAGAAAAGATGTATAAAGATGTTGCTTCCAATACAAATGATAAAAATCAATATGTTTTCATTAAAATTAACTAAAATGTTCCTGATTTTCTGTTTATATTACCGATGGAAGATGTACACGTAAAACCGCTCTAATTTGGCTGAAACGTCGATATATGCAATAAAAACAGAACTTCTCCCCTTACTTCTCATCTTACTCAGTATTTTAACGAGAAACAAATAGTTGATTGAAAATGAAGTGTTTAAGGTTAATTTCTAATCAATTATGTGTTTGCATCATTTTTATCGTATATTTCTTGAATTAATAGCAATAAACTGAAAACTCACAAAAACGTGGAAAAACAGCAAAATATTGCCTAATTCGATGACATTTTGTTTATATCACAAAAAGGAAAAGGGGATAATAGACGTTCACATATCGCGAGAAAACAGGAAGTACTATCGAAATATTGGTAAAAACGAATATATATACGTAAAATCACACTACATGAATAACGTGAAAAAAGTCACTATATTACCATATTTGAGGATTTTAACTTCAAATCATATAGAGATGATTTGATTTGATTTGTATTATTTAGATCCAAGAAAAGACATGACAATGTTGCTTCAAATGCAAATAATAAAAATCAATGTGTTTTCATTAGAACTAACTAGAATGTTCCTGATTTTCGGTTTATATTACCGATGGAAGATGTACACGTAAAACCGTTCTAATCCGGCTGAAACGTCGATATATGCAATTAAAACAGAACTTCTCCCCTTTTAAATATCTTACTCAGTATTTTAACGAGAAACAAATAGATGATTGAAAATGAAGTATTTAAGGTTATTTTCTGATCAATTATGTGTTTGCATAATTTTTATCGTATATTTAATGAATTAATAACAATAAACTGAAAATTCACAAAAACGTGGAAATCGGCATAATTCAATGATATTTTGTTTAAATCACATAAAGGGAAAGGGGATGATAATGGTCAAAATATTGCTAAATTCGATGATTTTTAGTACAAAACAAAATGCAAGAAAACTTGCTTAAAATGCAAAATTTGCGAAATTCTGAGATTTGAAGGCGAAGTCACATATCTTCTGAAAACATGAAGTAGTATCGAAATATTGGTAAAAACGAATATATATGTTATATATATATGTTTTGCAATATTTTGATCATTATCATCACCCTTTTCCTTTATGTAATATAAACAAAATATCATTGAATTAGGCCGTTTTTCCACGTTTTTGTGAATTTTCAGTTTATTGTTATTAATTCATTATATATACGATAAAAATTTTGCAAACACATAATTGATCACAAAATAACCTTAAATACTTCATTTTCAATCATCAATTTGTTTCTCGTTAAAATACTGAGTAAGATATTTAAAAGGGGAGAAGTTCTGTTTTTATTGCATATATTGACGTTTCAGCCGGATTAGAACGGTTTTACGTGTACATCTTCCATCGGTAATGTAAACCAAAAATCAGGAACATTTTAGTTAATTTTAATGAAAACACATTGATTTTTATCATTTGTATTGGAAGCAACATCTTTATACATCTTTTCTAGGGTCTAAAAAATACGAAACGTCGTTCTGTGATTCGAAGTTAAAATCCTCAAATTTGGTATAATAATGACTTTTTTCACGTTTTTCATGTAGTTTGATATTACGTAAATATATTCATTTTTTCCAATATTTCGATACTATTTCATGTAGTATCACGATATGTGATTTGGCCTTCAAATCTCAGAATTTCGCATAATATTGCATTTTAAGCAAGTTTTCTTGCATTTTGTTTCGTACTAAAAATCATCGAATTCAGCAATATTTTTACGTTTATCATCCCCTTTTCCTTTATGTGATATAAACAAAATATCATCGAATTAGGCAATATTTTGCTGTTTTTCCACTTTTTTGTGAATTTTCAATTTATTGTTATTAATTCATTAAATATACAATAAAAATGACGCAAACATATAATTGATTAGAAACTAACCTTAAACACTTCATTTTCAATCAACTATTTGTTTCTCGTTAAAATACTGAATAGGATATTGAAAAGGGGAGAAGTTCTGTTTTTATTGCATATATCGACGTTTCATCCGGATTAGAGCGGTGTCACGTGAACATCTTCCATCGGTAATATAAACAGAAAATCAGGAACATTTTAGTTAATTCAAATGAAACAAATTGATTTTTATTATTTGCATTTGAAACAACATTGTCATATGTCTTTTCTTGGATATAAATAATACGAAACCTCGCTCTATGATTTGAAGTTAAAATCCTCATATATGGTAATATAGTGACTTTTTTCACGTTATTCATGTAGTGTGATTTTACGTAAATATATTAGTTTTTACCAATATTTCGATACTACTTCATGTTTTCTCACGATATGTGATTTGGCCGTCATACCTCAGAATTTTGCAAATTTTGCATTTTTAAGCAAGTTTTCTTACATTTTGTTTCGTACTAAAAATCATCGAATTCAGCAATATTTGACGTCTATCATCCCCTTTTCCTTTATGTGATATAAACAAAATATCATCGAATTAGGCAATATTTTGCTGTTTTTCCACGTTTTTGTGAGTTTTAAGTTTATTGTTATAAATTCATTATATATACGATAAAAATTATTCAAACACATAATTGATCAGAAAATAACCTTTAATACTTCACTTTCAATCATCTATTTGTTTCTCGTTAAAATACTGAGTAAGATATTGAAAAGGGGAGAAGTTCTGTTTTTATTGCATATATCGACGTTTCAGCCGGATTAGAACGGTTTTACGTGTACATCTTCCATCGGTAATATAAACCGAAAATCAGGATCCTTTTAGTTAATTTTAATGAAAACACATTGATTTTTATCATTTGTATTGGAAGCAACATCTTTATACATCTTTTCTAGGGTCTAAGAAATACGAAACGTCGCTCTATGATTCGAAGTTAAAATCCTCAAATTTGGTATAATAATGACATTTTTCACGTTTTTCATGTTTTTCACGTTTTTCATATTACATAAATATATTCATTTTTACAAATATTTCGATACTATTTCATGCAGTATCACGATATGTGATTAGGCCTTTCAAATCTCAGATTTTCGCATAATATTGCATTTTACGCAAGTTTTCTTGCATTTTGTTTCGTACTAAAAATCATCGAATTCAGCAATATTTTTACGTTTATCATCCCCTTTTCCTTTATGTGATTTAAACAATATATCATCGAATTTGGCAATATTTTGCTGTTTTTTGTGAATTTTCAGTTTATTGTTATAAATTCATTATATATATGATAAATATTATGCAAAAACATAATTGATCAGAAAATAACCTTAAATACTTGATTTTCAATCATCTATTTGTTTCTCGTTAAAATACTGAGTAAGATATTGAAAAGGGGAGAAGTTCTGTTTTCATTGCTTATATCGACGTTTCAGCCGTTTTACGTGTACATCTTCAATCGGTAATATAAATTTCCCATGATATTCCCCTGAGGAAGTTCCTCATCTCATCATATTTTCCTCTTCGGTAATTTAGTCTTTTTCCCTCCAATCCCATCCTTGGATAGGTTATCCCTTCCTCCACCAAGTACTCAAAAATCAGTACACTGTGGTCACTCATTCCTATGGGGGGGGCTTCAACTTTGACGTCCCTTATTTCTGATTCATTCAGGGTGAATATCAAGTCGAGTCTAGCTGGTTCATCATTGCCTCTCACTCTTGTTTGTTCATTGACATGCTAGGTCAGAAAGTTCCTTGTTGCCACTTCCAAGAGTTTAGCTCTCCACATATATGCACCACCATGTGGGTCCCCATTCTCCCAGTCTGTCTTTCCATGATTGAAATCCCCCATGATTAAGAGTCTTGAGCCATTCCTGCAGGCAACTGAGGCTGCTCTCTCTATTAAATTATTGGTTGCCATGTTGTTCCTATCAAACTCTTGTCTAGGTCTTCTGTCATTTAGGGGAGGGTTGTAAATGACTGCCACTATTATCTTAGGTCCACCCATTGTTATAGTTCCTGTTATGTAATCTCTGAACCCGTCACAGTCCGGAATTTCCATCTCATCAAAACTCCAGTCCTTCCTTATCAGCAGGGCCACTTCTCCCCCCTCCTCTCCCTTCCCTCTCTTTCCTTACTATATTGTAGTCCTTTGGAAACACGGCATCTGTTATGACTCCTGACAACTTTGTTTCTGTGAGTCCTATTACATCTGGATTTTCTTCCTGCGCCCTTTCTGCCAGTTCACTTGCTTTATTGGTAATCCCATCAATGTTTGAGTACATTACCTTGAAGCTCACTTTCTTATATCCAATTTCACCCTCACTCCCCACAAGTGTAGGAAGTTGTTCCATGGTCATTGCTACTTGGGTAGGCTCATCCTCCTGTAAGGTAGTTGCCAGGGGTTCAGGGGGATGTGGATTGGGGGGTGGAGGGCTTAGGTCTTGCTCAGGCCTGCTTGGGGCAGGAAGAAGTCCTGGGGGGTGAGGGAGCAGGGATTGCTTGGGGAGAGGGCACGCCCTCCTGTGGTGTAGTTGACAGGGGTTTTGGGGAGGTGGGGTGGGGGGATGGAGGGCTTAGGTCTCGCATGGGCCTGCTTGGGGAAGGAAGAAGATCAGGGGCTGGGAAAGCTTGGGGTAAGGGGAGAGGGAGGATTTGGGTTTTATGATGGGCATTGTGCAGGGGCAAGGAAGGGTTTGCGCTGGGGGATAGGGGGGCCCTATTGGTTGGTAGGCTGGGGTGTTGCATTCCCCCCTGGGGTTCCTGAGTTGCTGGATTGGGGTTCCCCACTCCCCTCTGGGATTGCTGGGTTGGAGGCTGAGGTTACTTTGCTCCCTTCCCTCTCCCTGCGCCTTTTCCTTGCATCTGCTGCCCTTACTATCTCGTCCCTGGTCATGTTCCTCTGAACATGTACCTCTTTGTAGGTCCTTGCATACCTCAGTTTGCTCTTCTTTACTAGGATGTCCTCTTTGATGACCTCGCTCTTGAATACTACCTTGATCAGTAGCGGCGGAGACTATGGTAAGAATGTTATACGTTTTTGATAAAATAAACACTCTTCACTCCATCATCTGTCCTTTTCTACATACCACAGACATATTGTTTAAAAACAGGAGAGTGTGAGGTGCATTACCACTCCCAGCCAAAGCTCCTGGGTGGTCCATGGGAGGGCCTCCCTCTCTCCACTTTCAACATACCCTTCTCGATCCTACATACTATTATTATTTAACTATTTATACATAACTACATACCCTGCTTAACTCTACGCTATTTACACGTATGTTTTCATATTACACTCTTGGACATATACTACACACACCTATTACCACACTTACCTCCCCTTATTACTATACTATCAATAAACACCGTAAATCGCTATACTGCCAATAAACACAGTAGCTCACTGTACTGTCAATAAACACAGTAAATCGCTATAATGGCAATAAACGCAATAAATCACTGTACTGGCCTTAAACACAGTAAATTACCTCAATGGCAATAAACACAGTAAATCACTGTACACATAAATATACTATTCAATACTCCAGCATATATAGATCACTTCATCAATATTAGCAATGAGTCAATACGGGGCACACAGCCTTATACTAATAAATGGTACATTTATATATCTATATATATATATATATATATATATATATATATATATATATATATCTATATATATATATATATATATATATATATATATATATATATATATATATATATATATATATACATATATATATATATATATATATATATATATATATATATATCTATATATATATATATATATATATATATATATATATATATATATATATATATATACATATATATATATATATATATATATATATATATATATATATATATATATATATACATATATATATATATATATATATATATATATATATATATATATATATATATATATATATATATATATATATATATATATATATATATATATATATATATGTCGTACCTAGTAGCCAGAACGCATTTCTCAGCCTACTATGCAAGGCCCAATTTGCCTAATAAGCTAAGTTTTCATGAATTGATTGTTTTTCAACTACCTAACCTACCTAACCTAACTTAACCTAACTTTTTTGGCTACCAAACCTAACCTAACCTATAAAGATAGGTTAGGTAGGGTTGATTAGGTTCGGTCATATATCTATGTTAATTTTAACTCCAATAAAAAAATTGACCTCATACATAATGAAATGGGTAGCTTTATCATTTCATAAGAAAAAAAATAGAGAAAATATATTAATTCAGGAAAACTTGGCTTATTAGGCAAATCGGGCCTTGCACAGCAGGCCGAGTACGACGTTCTGGTTACTAGGTACAACATATATATATATATATATATATATATATATATATATATATATATATATATATATATATATATATATATATATATATATATATATATATATATATATATATATATATATATATATATATATATATATATATATATATATATATTATTAAATATGACCGAAAAAGTAAGATTAATAATTCTAACACGAATTTTCTTTATGTTTCTTATATTTCTTTTCACTGTTGAGTTGATGATAACTGAAAAAAAAATTCCCCAAAATTCATTTTTATTTCTAGTCTGACGCGACACTTGAACGCGTTTCGTAAAACTTATTACATTTTCAAAGACTTTAGTTTTACACACACACAACTATAACTGAACAGAGTTCAAACAGCTTCGATTTTGTACCTGCATCTGGGTGAGGTGATATGTTACAACAGTTTTGGATGAGGTGAAAACAAACTTTCAATACAAGACAGAACACGAAACAATGGGTATAATATTTTGTAAGTTAAAGGGAAGTCTAATACCCCCTATTAGACTATTTTACAGGAACTTCTTTTCCACAGCTCATAAAACGGAGGAAAGGGTCCTGAAAGATATTGTTAATAGAAACGTTATCCCTACAGACAAAAATCAGAGGATACAACTGACGATTTACTATAAAACCAGAAAAACGGCCAGCCTACTCACGAGAAACTCTCCAGACACAAAGCAGAACGCTTTAAAAGAGACCAACGTCGTCTATGCCTTCAAATGCCCACTTGGGGACTGTAAGTTCCAAAAAACCCAGTATATAGGCAAGACAACAACATCTCTTTCTAGGCGTTTAACGATGCATAAGCAACAGGGCTCCATTAAGGAACATATAATCTCTTCCCACAACCAAACCATCGCCAGAGAAATCCTAGTAAACAACACAGAAATCATCGATAGATACAGCGATAGCAGACGGCTTGACGTTTGTGAGGCACTGCACATTAAGAAGTCAACACCAGCAATCAACAGCCAATTAATGCACAACTATATTCTACCCACCTCAAGACTTCGCTCCAATATAGAAGCATCAAGAAATATGGACCAATAGGCTTTCTACAATCACTTCCATTTCAATACCCATTGTTTCGTGTTCTGTCTTGTATTGATGAAATTAATACCCTATTAAATACCACCTCACCCCATCCACCTCACTCAAAAGTAGATATAAACAAATCGGAGATATGTAAGTTCTATTCAGTTGTGTATGTGTAAAGTCTTTGAAAATGTAATAAGTTTTACGAAACGCGCTCAAGTGTCGCGTCAGACTAGAAATAAAAATGAATTTCGGAGAATTGATTTTTGAATTACCTCCAACAGTGAAAAGAAATGTACTGGAAGGTAGTTGTGCTTTCTGGGTTCAAGGCCCACTGGTGGGTGTTGTCCAAAGATTGTTAATCTTCACTTGTGGTTTATGCAAGTATAGGCTTATAGCATGGACACGAGTTCTCTCACATTGACAGTGGCTTGATGAAAAACGCAGAGTAACCTCTCACTTGTCTAGTGCCCTCGGGAAGTGGAGATATTTGAGGTGTATATATATCTCGAAGTCTCTACTTCTTTTGTAGGGTCTGATGGTGTAGTGGGTTAAGGCGTACTAGTTATGGCAGCTACTGGAAGGTAGTTGTGCTTTCTGGGTTCGAGGCCCACTGGTGGGTGTTGTCCAAAGATTGTTAATCTTCACTTGTGGTTTATGCAAGTATAGGCTTATAGCATGGACACGAGTTCTCTCACATTGACAGTGGCTTGATGAAAAACGCAGAGTAACCTCTCACTTGTCTAGTGCCCTCGGGAAGTGGAGATATTTGAGGTGTATATATATCTCGAAGTCTCTACTTCTTTTGTAGGGTCTGATGGTGTAGTGGGTTAAGGCGTACTAGTTATGGCAGCTACTGGAAGGTAGTTGTGCTTTCTGGGTTCGAGGCCCACTGGTGGGTGTTGTCCAAAGATTGTTAATCTTCACTTGTGGTTTATGCAAGTATAGGCTTATAGCATGGACACGAGTTCTCTCACATTGACAGTGGCTTGATGAAAAACGCAGAGTAACCTCTCACTTGTCTAGTGCCCTCGGGAAGTGGAGATATTTGAGGTGTATATATATCTCGAAGTCTCTACTTCTTTTGTAGGGTCTGATGGTGTAGTGGGTTAAGGCGTACTAGTTATGGCAGCTACTGGAAGGTAGTTGTGCTTTCTGGGTTCGAGGCCCACTGGTGGGTGTTGTCCAAAGATTGTTAATCTTCACTTGTGGTTTATGCAAGTATAGGCTTATAGCATGGACACGAGTTCTCTCACATTGACAGTGGCTTGATGAAAAACGCAGAGTAACCTCTCACTTGTCTAGTGCCCTCGGGAAGTGGAGATATTTGAGGTGTATATATATCTCGAAGTCTCTACTTCTTTTGTAGGGTCTGATGGTGTAGTGGGTTAAGGCGTACTAGTTATGGCAGCTACTGGAAGGTAGTTGTGCTTTCTGGGTTCGAGGCCCACTGGTGGGTGTTGTCCAAAGATTGTTAATCTTCACTTGTGGTTTATGCAAGTATAGGCTTATAGCATGGACACGAGTTCTCTCACATTGACAGTGGCTTGATGAAAAACGCAGAGTAACCTCTCACTTGTCTAGTGCCCTCGGGAAGTGGAGATATTTGAGGTGTATATATATCTCGAAGTCTCTACTTCTTTTGTAGGGTCTGATGGTGTAGTGGGTTAAGGCGTACTAGTTATGGCAGCTACTGGAAGGTAGTTGTGCTTTCTGGGTTCGAGGCCCACTGGTGGGTGTTGTCCAAAGATTGTTAATCTTCACTTGTGGTTTATGCAAGTATAGGCTTATAGCATGGACACGAGTTCTCTCACATTGACAGTGGTTTGATGAAAAACGCAGAGTAACCTCTCACTTGTCTAGTGCCCTCGGGAAGTGGAGATATTTGAGGTGTATATATATCTCGAAGTCTCTACTTCTTTTGTAGGGTCTGATGGTGTAGTGGGTTAAGGCGTACTAGTTATGGCAGCTACTGGAAGGTAGTTGTGCTTTCTGGGTTCGAGGCCCACTGGTGGGTGTTGTCCAAAGATTGTTAATCTTCACTTGTGGTTTATGCAAGTATAGGCTTATAGCATGGACACGAGTTCTCTCACATTGACAGTGGCTTGATGAAAAACGCAGAGTAACCTCTCACTTGTCTAGTGCCCTCGGGAAGTGGAGATATTTGAGGTGTATATATATCTCGAAGTCTCTACTTCTTTTGTAGGGTCTGATGGTGTAGTGGGTTAAGGCGTACTAGTTATGGCAGCTACTGGAAGGTAGTTGTGCTTTCTGGGTTCGAGGCCCACTGGTGGGTGTTGTCCAAAGATTGTTAATCTTCACTTGTGGTTTATGCAAGTATAGGCTTATAGCATGGACACGAGTTCTCTCACATTGACAGTGGTTTGATGAAAAACGCAGAGTAACCTCTCACTTGTCTAGTGCCCTCGGGAAGTGGAGATATTTGAGGTGTATATATATCTCGAAGTCTCTACTTCTTTTGTAGGGTCTGATGGTGTAGTGGGTTAAGGCGTACTAGTTATGGCAGCTACTGGAAGGTAGTTGTGCTTTCTGGGTTCGAGGCCCACTGGTGGGTGTTGTCCAAAGATTGTTAATCTTCACTTGTGGTTTATGCAAGTATAGGCTTATAGCATGGACACGAGTTCTCTCACATTGACAGTGGCTTGATGAAAAACGCAGAGTAACCTCTCACTTGTCTAGTGCCCTCGGGAAGTGGAGATATTTGAGGTGTATATATATCTCGAAGTCTCTACTTCTTTTGTAGGGTCTGATGGTGTAGTGGGTTAAGGCGTACTAGTTATGGCAGCTACTGGAAGGTAGTTGTGCTTTCTGGGTTCGAGGCCCACTGGTGGGTGTTGTCCAAAGATTATATATATATATATATATATATATATATATATATATATATATATATATATATATATATATATATATATATATATATATATATATATATATATATATATAATACACATGAAAGGATGTGCTGTGACTTAATATATAACATATTCAGAGATTTGAATAGGGGTACAGAATGATGTCTGGGGTCAGAGTTGGATATTGTCCTAATAGTAGCTTTGTGTTGAGTAATTAGAGGACGTAAATGATTTTGGATAGTAGAACCCCAAGCACAAATACCATAGTTGATATAAGGAAAGATGAGGGAGTAATAGAGCGTCATCAAGGCAGGGCGAGGTACATAATATCTGATCTTAGAAAGAATGCCAACAGTTTTTGAAACTTTTTTTGATATATTTAGAATGTGTCCCTGGAAATTCAGTTTGTGGTCAATGAGAACGCGAAGGAATTTGACATCTATTTTGTTACAAATTTGGGTATTATTTATCCTGAGATTTATTTGATTTGAGGATTTATTGCCAAACAAAATATAGAAAGTTTTGTCAAAGTTAGGGGTGAGTTTGTTGGCAGTTAGCCAAAGATGGACTTTATTTAGCTCAGTATTCACTGTGACATTTAGAGCAAGGGGGTCAGGACTGGAAAATATATGAAGGTAATGTAGTCAGCAAATGGAATTGGTGTGAGGTGTTGGGAGGCATTTGGAAGGTCGTTAATGTAGATGAGAAAGAGGAGAGGACCAAGTATGCTGCCCTGAGGAACACGAGTGTTGATGGGTAGGGTGGGAGAAATTGAATTATTCACAGAAACATACTGGAGCCTGTCAGTAAGGTAAGACTGAAGGTATTGCAGGGAGTGACCTCTGACTCCATAATGATGTAATTTAAGAAGAAGGTTTTGGTGGTTGACAGTGTCAAAAGCCTTACGCAGGTCCACAAATAACCCAACAGGGAACTCATTTTTATCAAGAGCTGCATGAATCAAGTTAATCATACTAATGAGTGCATCGTTAGTGCTTTTTTGGGGTCTGAAGCCATATTGACAAGAGCTAAGTATATTGTGTTTGGCTAGATAAGAGTAAAGCTGCTTGTAGATTAGTTTTTCAAATATTTTTGACAAGTTTGGCAGGACTAATATAGGTCTGTAGTTGTTAACATCAGTGAGATCACCACATTTTTGGACCGAGGGTTATTCTCGCTTTTTTTTAGAATATCTGGAAAGGTTTGGAGTTCAAGTGACTTATTGAAGAGCAATGCAATAGCAGCGGCTAAAGATCTGGAGGCTTTTTTTGTAAATTAAAGTTGGTATCTCCACAAGGGCACTAGACTTGGTTTTAAGGGAAAGGATTATCTCATTAATATCAGTGGAATTTGCCGGCGTTAGCTACAGAGACTGTGGATAGTTACCTGTAAGATAGTCCTGAACATCAGTACTGGAAGATGGAATATCATTTACAAGGGATGACCCAATGGAAGAGAAGAACCTATTGAACTCAATAGCAGTATCAGAGGCTGTAAGCTGACCATCGTTATTTGATAGAAGTATTGGTTTGTTATTTAAACTCTTCTTTGATCCCAATATTTGTGAAATTGTGCTCCAAGTTTTTTTAATGTTGCCTTTTGTTTGGATAAATTTATCTTCGTAGTATTTAGTTTTGGCTCTTCTAATTATTTTAGATAGCAATGACGAGTAATTCTTTGAAAATTCTTTGGAGACGACTCCTAACCTATACTTCTTCTCAAGGTCATGTTTTTTATTAATGGATTTAAGAATTCCTTTTGTAAGCCAAGAATTGTTTGGCCTTTTAGTTGTGACTTGTTTCGTTAACATAGGACAGTGGGTGTTATAAAGGCTGAGAGTTATTTGAAGAAAAGATTGCACTGCTAGGTTGATGTCCCCTATATTACCTAATTCGGACTCCCAGTTGACATTATCAGCAGCAGCTATAAAATTGCCTATGGCAGTTTCATTGTGCAGCCTAAAGCTTATCTCCCTTGTCTCTAGAGGTGGTTTGTTAATGTTAGTTAGGAGAAATGTGGGGTAATGGTCTGTATTGCTATCGATGATTATACCTGAAGTAAGCGGAGAGGTTATATTGGTTCAGATGTGATCAAGAGCCGTGGCAGTACTATCCGTGATTCTAGTAGGTCTAGGGTATGAGGAAGCAGGAATTCATACAGTTGAGGAAGCTGGCAGCAGTAGAGTTTTCAGGCTCGCAGAGGACAATATTAAAGTCCCCTGCAATAATTAGATGGTTTCTGTTCAGTCTGTTATCTAGTATTAGATTTCTAAAGTTAGAGTTGAATTCGGACACATCAGTGTTAGGAACTCTATAGACTGCTCCCACAGTCAGGACAGACTCAGCACCCTTGACTCTGAAACTGGCGAAGATATACTCCCCACAGTAGTCTCTAGTTTTAATTACTTTTAAGCATGTTAGTTCTTGGTGGTAGTAAAGAGCAGTACCACCACCTCTCTGAATTGGTCGGCAGATGTGAATTGCTGAGTAGTTAGGCATGTTAAAGAGTTGAGTAGTATCCTCTTTTAACCACGTTTCAGTAAGTATAATAAAAGAGAATTTGTTGTCAGTAGTTTCAATCAAGGCACTAACATCATTGAAGTGTTTGCTTAGAGATCTTACATTCAAGTTAATTACAGAGATATTGTGATTATGTGTTAATACATTGTTTACATCATGTGCTGTAAAATATCTGCAATTTTGATCATTAAAGTGATGATTGTCATAGCGTTTCTGCCCGAAACGCTGCGCGTACTAGTGGCTTTACAAGACTGTAATTACCATATTATGTATTCTCACATTCCCAATGTACATTCTTGTATATGCATAAATAAATAAATAAAATAAAAGATAGTGGATAAGAGGTTTAGTTCTGGGTCTATACTTGTCTGCATAAAAAGGCTGGTTGTAGGAAAACAAGGCAAGAATGGCAATTACAAAATAGAATTTTGATATAAATGGGGGAAAAATATATATAAACAAGACTATACAAAACAAACACAAAATGAACAAAAAAAGAAAAATGAGGTAGATTGCTTACAAGTACTCTCAGGTACACTGTAAGTAATAATTTGCATTTTGAGACACATTTTGAGATACAATGGAGTAAGGGAGTATAGCGAGGCTAGGCAACCTAGGTAATAAATGAAAGCAAAGAAAAAGTTAATAATTTTGCATCATCAGCAAACATTGGGAGGAACGAGTCTATACCCTCCGGAAGATCGTTTACATATATTAGAAACAGGATGGGTCCAAGTACTGAACCCTGTGGGACCCCGCTGGTGACATCTTGTCACTCTGATGTCTCCCCCCTCACAGTTACTCGTTGTTTCATGTTGCTTAAGTACTCCCTTATCCACTGGAGCACCTTACCGTTTACTCTGCCTGATGCTCCAACTTTTTTAACAGCCTTTAATGGGGTACTGTGTCAAAGGCTTTTTGGCAGTCCAGGAAAATGCAGTCGGCCCACCCTTCTCTTTCCTGACTAATTTTTGTTACCTGGTCATATAATTCTATTAACCCTGTGAGGCACGATTTACCATCCCTGAACCCATGTTGGTGGTGTGTTACAAAGTTATTTCCCTCCAGATGCTCTACGAGCCGATCTTCTCCATCGCTGCTTGGTATACAAGTTAGGGAAACTGGCCTGTAGTTCAGTGCCTTTTGCCTGTCACCCTTCTTGTATACTGGGACTATGTTAGCTGTCTTCCAGCTTTCTGGTAAGTCTCTTGTTTCCAGTGACCTGTTATACACCATAAAGAGTGGCACACTTAGTGCTTCTGCACCTTCCTTTAGTATCCATGGTGAGATTCTGTCAGGCACAACAGCCTTTGTCACATCCAGCTCCAGCAGACACCTTTTGACCTCATCACTGGTGAGGTCAAATTCCTCCAAGGTTGCTTGGCTTGCCTCCTCCTCATTTAATGCAGGGCCTCTCCTTGTTCTATTGTGAAGACCTCCTGGAATCTCTTGTTGAATTCTTCACACACCTCCTTGTCATTCTCTGTGTATCTGTTCTCCCCTTTTCTCAGTTTCATCACTTCTTCCTTCACTGCTGTTTTCCTCCTGATGTGGCTGTGGAGCAGCTTTGGTTCGGTCTTGGCTTTACTCGGTATGTCATTTTCAAACTGTCTCTCTGCTTCCCTCCTCACTCTGAGATACTCATTTCTGACCCTCTGGTATCTCTCCCTGCTCTCCGGTGTTCTGTTATTTCTGTAGTTTCTCCATGTCCTTTTACTCAGTTGCTTTGTTACCTTGCATTCCTGGTTGAACCATGGTTTTTTTCTGTTGTTTTTCGTTTTTCTCCTTTTGGACGGGGATAAACTTGTTTGCAGCTTCCTGGCACTTCTGGGTGACATAATCCATTATGTCCTGCACATTCTTGTCTCTAAGTTCTGTTTCCCATGATATTCCCCTGAGGAAGTTCCTCATCTCATCATATTTTCCTCTTCGGTAATTTAGTCTTTTTCCCTCCAATCCCATCCTTGGATAGGTTATCCCTTCCTCCACCAAGTACTCAAAAATCAGTACACTGTGGTCACTCATTCCTATGGGGGGGGCTTCAACTTTGACGTCCCTTATTTCTGATTCATTCAGGGTGAATATCAAGTCGAGTCTAGCTGGTTCATCATTGCCTCTCACTCTTGTTTGTTCATTGACATGCTAGGTCAGAAAGTTCCTTGTTGCCACTTCCAAGAGTTTAGCTCTCCACATATATGCACCACCATGTGGGTCCCCATTCTCCCAG
Organism: Procambarus clarkii; assembly: GCF_040958095.1. Taxonomy (NCBI): domain Eukaryota; kingdom Metazoa; phylum Arthropoda; class Malacostraca; order Decapoda; family Cambaridae; genus Procambarus; species Procambarus clarkii. Next base: position 1,369,786 of record NC_091150.1, on the reverse strand, counting down.
TCTGTCTTTCCATGATTGAAATCCCCCATGATTAAGAGTCTTGAGCCATTCCTGCAGGCAACTGAGGCTGCTCTCTCTATTAAATTATTGGTTGCCATGTTGTTCCTATCAAACTCTTGTCTAGGTCTTCTGTCATTTAGGGGAGGGTTGTAAATGACTGCCACTATTATCTTAGGTCCACCCATTGTTATAGTTCCTGTTATGTAATCTCTGAACCCGTCACAGTCCGGAATTTCCATCTCATCAAAACTCCAGTCCTTCCTTATCAGCAGGGCCACTTCTCCCCCCCCTCCTCTCCCTTCCCTCTCTTTCCTTACTATATTGTAGTCCTTTGGAAACACGGCATCTGTTATGACTCCTGACAACTTTGTTTCTGTGAGTCCTATTACATCTGGATTTTCTTCCTGCGCCCTTTCTGCCAGTTCACTTGCTTTATTGGTAATCCCATCAATGTTTGAGTACATTACCTTGAAGCTCACTTTCTTATATCCAATTTCACCCTCACTCCCCACAAGTGTAGGAAGTTGTTCCATGGTCATTGCTACTTGGGTAGGCTCATCCTCCTGTAAGGTAGTTGCCAGGGGTTCAGGGGGAGGTGGATTGGGGGGTGGAGGGCTTAGGTCTTGCTCAGGCCTGCTTGGGGCAGGAAGAAGTCCTGGGGGGTGAGGGAGCAGGGATTGCTTGGGGAGAGGGCACGCCCTCCTGTGGTGTAGTTGACAGGGGTTTGGGGGAGGTGGGGTGGGGGGATGGAGGGGTTAGGTCTCGCATGGGCCATCTTGGGGAAGGAAGAAGATCAGGGGCTGGGAAAGCTTGGGGTAAGGGGAGAGGGAGGATTTGGGTTTTATGATGGGCATTGTGCAGGGGCAAGGAAGGGTTTGCGCTGGGGGATAGGGGGGCCCTATTGGTTGGTAGGCTGGGGTGTTGCATTCCCCCCTGGGGTTCCTGAGTTGCTGGATTGGGGTTCCCCACTCCCCTCTGGGATTGCTGGGTTGGAGGCTGAGGTTACTTTGCTCCCTTCCCTCTCCCTGCGCCTTTTCCTTGCATCTGCTGCCCTTACTATCTCGTCCCTGGTCATGTTCCTCTGAACATGTACCTCTTTGTAGGTCCTTGCATACCTCAGTTTGCTCTTCTTTACTAGGATGTCCTCTTTGATGACCTCGCTCTTGAATACTACCTTGATCAGTAGCGGCGGAGACTATGGTAAGAATGTTATACGTTTTTGATAAAATAAACACTCTTCACTCCATCATCTGTCCTTTTCTACATACCACAGACATATTGTTTAAAAACAGGAGAGTGTGAGGTGCATTACCACTCCCAGCCAAAGCTCCTGGGTGGTCCATGGGAGGGCCTCCCTCTCTCCACTTTCAACATACCCTTCTCGATCCTACATACTATTATTATTTAACTATTTATACATAACTACATACCCTGCTTAACTCTACGCTATTTACACGTATGTTGTCATATTACACTCTTGGACATATACTACACACACCTATTACCACACTTACCTCCCCTTATTACTATACTATCAATAAACACCGTAAATCGCTATACTGCCAATAAACACAGTAGCTCACTGTACTGTCAATAAACACAGTAAATCGCTATAATGGCAATAAACGCAATAAATCACTGTACTGGCCTTAAACACAGTAAATTACCTCAATGGCAATAAACACAGTAAATCACTGTACACATAAATATACTATTCAATACTCCAGCATATATAGATCACTTCATCAATATTAGCAATGAGTCAATACGGGGCACACAGCCTTATACTAATAAATGGTACATTTATATATCTATATATATATATATATATATATATATATATATATATATATATATATATATATATATATATATATATATATATATATATATATATATATATATACATAGTATATATATATAGTATATATGTAGTATATATATATATATATATATATATATACTACAATATAGTAAGGAAAGAGAGGGAAGGGAGAGGAGGGGGGAGAAGTGGCCCTGCTGATAAGGAAGGACTGGAGTTTTGATGAGATGGAAATTCCGGACTGTGACGGGTTCAGAGATTACATAACAGGAACTATAACAATGGGTGGACCTAAGATAATAGTGGCAGTCATTTACAACCCTCCCCTAAATGACAGAAGACCTAGACAAGAGTTTGATAGGAACAACATGGCAACCAATAATTTAATAGAGAGAGCAGCCTCAGTTGCCTGCAGGAATGGCTCAAGACTCTTAATCATGGGGGATTTCAATCATGGAAAGACAGACTGGGAGAATGGGGACCCACATGGTGGTGCATATATGTGGAGAGCTAAACTCTTGGAAGTGGCAACAAGGAACTTTCTGACCTAGCATGTCAATGAACAAACAAGAGTGAGAGGCAATGATGAACCAGCTAGACTCGACTTGATATTCACCCTGAATGAATCAGAAATAAGGGACGTCAAAGTTGAAGCCCCCCCCATAGGAATGAGTGACCACAGTGTACTGATTTTTGAGTACTTGGTGGAGGAAGGGATAACCTATCCAAGGATGGGATTGGAGGGAAAAAGACTAAATTACCGAAGAGGAAAATATGATGAGATGAGGAACTTCCTCAGGGGAATATCATGGGAAATTTATATTACCGATTGAAGATGTACACGTAAAACGGCTGAAACGTCGATATAAGCAATGAAAACAGAACTTCTCCCCTTTTCAATATCTTACTCAGTATTTTAACGAGAAACAAATAGATGATTGAAAATCAAGTATTTAAGGTTATTTTCTGATCAATTATGTTTTTGCATAATATTTATCATATATATAATGAATTTATAACAATAAACTGAAAATTCACAAAAAACAGCAAAATATTGCCAAATTCGATGATATATTGTTTAAATCACATAAAGGAAAAGGGGATGATAAACGTAAAAATATTGCTGAATTCGATGATTTTTAGTACGAAACAAAATGCAAGAAAACTTGCGTAAAATGCAATATTATGCGAAAATCTGAGATTTGAAAGGCCTAATCACATATCGTGATACTGCATGAAATAGTATCGAAATATTTGTAAAAATGAATATATTTATGTAATATGAAAAACGTGAAAAACATGAAAAACGTGAAAAATGTCATTATTATACCAAATTTGAGGATTTTAACTTCGAATCATAGAGCGACGTTTCGTATTTCTTAGACCCTAGAAAAGATGTATAAAGATGTTGCTTCCAATACAAATGATAAAAATCAATGTGTTTTCATTAAAATTAACTAAAAGGATCCTGATTTTCGGTTTATATTACCGATGGAAGATGTACACGTAAAACCGTTCTAATCCGGCTGAAACGTCGATATATGCAATAAAAACAGAACTTCTCCCCTTTTCAATATCTTACTCAGTATTTTAACGAGAAACAAATAGATGATTGAAAGTGAAGTATTAAAGGTTATTTTCTGATCAATTATGTGTTTGAATAATTTTTATCGTATATATAATGAATTTATAACAATAAACTTAAAACTCACAAAAACGTGGAAAAACAGCAAAATATTGCCTAATTCGATGATATTTTGTTTATATCACATAAAGGAAAAGGGGATGATAGACGTCAAATATTGCTGAATTCGATGATTTTTAGTACGAAACAAAATGTAAGAAAACTTGCTTAAAAATGCAAAATTTGCAAAATTCTGAGGTATGACGGCCAAATCACATATCGTGAGAAAACATGAAGTAGTATCGAAATATTGGTAAAAACTAATATATTTACGTAAAATCACACTACATGAATAACGTGAAAAAAGTCACTATATTACCATATATGAGGATTTTAACTTCAAATCATAGAGCGAGGTTTCGTATTATTTATATCCAAGAAAAGACATATGACAATGTTGTTTCAAATGCAAATAATAAAAATCAATTTGTTTCATTTGAATTAACTAAAATGTTCCTGATTTTCTGTTTATATTACCGATGGAAGATGTTCACGTGAAACCGCTCTAATCCGGATGAAACGTCCATATATGCAATAAAAACAGAACTTCTCCCCTTTTCAATATCCTATTCAGTATTTTAACGAGAAACAAATAGTTGATTGAAAATGAAGTGTTTAAGGTTAGTTTCTAATCAATTATATGTTTGCGTCATTTTTATTGTATATTTAATGAATTAATAACAATAAATTGAAAATTCACAAAAAAGTGGAAAAACAGCAAAATATTGCCTAATTCGATGATAATTTGTTTATATCACATAAAGGAAAAGGGGATGATAAACGTAAACATATTGCTGAATTCGATGATTTTTAGTACGAAACAAAATGCAAGAAAACTTGCTTAAAATGCAATATTATGCGAAATTCTGAGATTTGAAGGCCAAATCACATATCGTGATACTACATGAAATAGTATCGAAATATTGGTAAAAATGAATATATTTACGTAATATCAAACTACATGAAAAACGTGAAAAAAGTCATTATTATACCAAATTTGAGGATTTTAACTTCGAATCACAGAACGACGTTTCGTATTTTTTAGACCCTAGAAAAGATGTATAAAGATGTTGCTTCCAATACAAATGATAAAAATCAATGTGTTTTCATTAAAATTAACTAAAATGTTCCTGATTTTTGGTTTACATTACCGATGGAAGATGTACACGTAAAACCGTTCTAATCCGGCTGAAACGTCGATATATGCAATAAAAACAGAACTTCTCCCCTTTTAAATATCTTACTCAGTATTTTAACGAGAAACAAATTGATGATTGAAAATGAAGTATTTAAGGTTATTTTGTGATCAATTATGTGTTTGCAAAATTTTTATCGTATATATAATGAATTAATAACAATAAACTGAAAATTCACAAAAACGTGGAAAAACGGCCTAATTCAATGATATTTTGTTTAAATTACATAAAGGAAAAGGGTGATGATAATGATCAAAATATTGCTAAATTCGATGATTTTTAGTACAAAACAAAATGCAAGAAAATTTGCTTAAAATGCAAAATTTGCGAAATTCTGAGATTTGAAGGCGAAATCACATATCTTCAGAACACATGAAGTAGTATCGAAATATTGGTAAAAACGAATATATATCTACGTAAAATCACACTACATGAATAACGTGAAAAAAGTCACTATATTACCATATTTGAGGATTTTAACTTCAAATCATATAGCGAGGTTTCGTATTATTTAGATCCAAGAAAAGACATATGACAATGTGGTTTCAAATGCAAATAATAAAAATCAATTTGTTTTCATTAGAATTAACTAACATGTTCCTGATTTTCCGTTTATATTACCGATGGAAGATGTACACGTAAAACCGCTGAAATCCTTCTGAAACGTCGATATATGCAATGAAAACAGAACTTCTCCCCTTTCCAATATCTTACTCAGTATTTTACCGAGAAACAAATAGTTGATTGAAAATGAAGTGTTTAAGGCTAATTTCTAATCAATTATATGTTTGCATCATTTTTATCGTATATATAATGAATTAATAGCAATAAACTGAAAATTCAAAAAAACGTGGCAAAACAGCAAAATATTGCCTAATTCGATGATATTTTGTTTATATCACAAAAAGGAAAAGGGGATGATAAACGTTGAAGTATTGCTGAATTCGATGATTTTTAGTACGAAACAATATGCAAGAAAACTTGCTTAAAATGCAATATTATGCGAAAATCTAAGATTTTAAGGCCAAATCACATATCGTGATACTACATGAAATAGTATCGAAATATTGGTAAAAGTGATTATATTTACGTAATATCAAGCTACATGAAAAACGTGAAAAAAGTCATTATTATACCAAATTTGAGGATTTTAACTTCGAATCATAGAGCGACGTATCGTAATTTTTAGACCCTAGAAAAGATGTATAAAGATGTTGTTTCCAATGCAAATGATAAAAATCAATATGTTTTCATTAAAATTAACTAAAATGTTCCTGATTTTCTGTTTATATTACCGATGGAAGATGTACACGTAAAACCGCTCTAATTTGGCTGAAACGTCGATATATGCAATAAAAACAGAACTTCTCCCCTTACTTCTCATCTTACTCAGTATTTTAACGAGAAACAAATAGTTGATTGAAAATGAAGTGTTTAAGGTTAATTTCTAATCAATTATGTGTTTGCATCATTTTTATCGTATATTTCTTGAATTAATAGCAATAAACTGAAAACTCACAAAAACGTGGAAAAACAGCAAAATATTGCCTAATTCGATGACATTTTGTTTATATCACAAAAAGGAAAAGGGGATAATAGACGTTCACATATCGCGAGAAAACAGGAAGTACTATCGAAATATTGGTAAAAACGAATATATATACGTAAAATCACACTACATGAATAACGTGAAAAAAGTCACTATATTACCATATTTGAGGATTTTAACTTCAAATCATATACAGATGATTTGATTTGATTTGTATTATTTAGATCCAAGAAAAGACATGACAATGTTGCTTCAAATGCAAATAATAAAAATCAATGTGTTTTCATTAGAACTAACTAGAATGTTCCTGATTTTCGGTTTATATTACCGATGGAAGATGTACACGTAAAACCGTTCTAATCCGGCTGAAACGTCGATATATGCAATTAAAACAGAACTTCTCCCCTTTTAAATATCTTACTCAGTATTTTAACGAGAAACAAATAGATGATTGAAAATGAAGTATTTAAGGTTATTTTCTGATCAATTATGTGTTTGCATAATTTTTATCGTATATTTAATGAATTAATAACAATAAACTGAAAATTCACAAAAACGTGGAAATCGGCATAATTCAATGATATTTTGTTTAAATCACATAAAGGGAAAGGGGATGATAATGGTCAAAATATTGCTAAATTCGATGATTTTTAGTACAAAACAAAATGCAAGAAAACTTGCTTAAAATGCAAAATTTGCGAAATTCTGAGATTTGAAGGCGAAATCACATATCTTCTGAAAACATGAAGTAGTATCGAAATATTGGTAAAAACGAATATATATACGTAAAATCACACTACATGAATAACGTGAAAAAAGTCACTATATTACCATATTTGAGGATTTTAACTTCAAATCATATAGCGAGGTTTCGTATTATTTAGATCCAAGAAAAGACATATGACAATGTTGTTTCAAATGCAAATAATAAAAATCAATGTGTTTTCATTAGAACTAACTAAAATGTTCCTGATTTTCCGTTTATATTACCGATGGAAGATGTACACGTAAAACCGCTGTAATCCTTCTGAAACGTCGATATATGCAATAAAAACAGAACTTCTCCCCTTTCCAATATCTTACTCAGTATTTTACCGAGAAACAAATAGTTGATTGAAAATGAAGTGTTTAAGGTTAATTTCTAATCAATTATATGTTTGCATCATTTTTATCGTATATATAATGAATTAATAGCAATAAACTGAAAATTCACAAAAACGTGGCAAAACAGCAAAATATTGCCTAATTCGATGATATTTTGTTTATTTCACAAAAAGGAAAAGGGGATGATAAACGTCAAAGTATTGCTAAATTCGATGATTTTTAGTACAAAACAAAATGCAAGAAAACTTGCTTAAAAATGCAAAATTTGGGATATTCTGAGATTTGAAGGCCAAGTCACATATCGTGAGAAAACATGAAGTAGTATCGAAATATTGGTAAAAACGAATATATATACGTAAAATCACACTCCATGAATAACGTGAAAAAAGTCATTATATTACCATGTTTGAGGATTTTAACTTCAAATCATAGAGCGAGGTTTCGTATTATTTAGATCCAAGAAAAGACATATGACAATGTTGTTTCCAATAGAAATGATAAAAATCAATATGTTTTCATTAAAATTAACTAAAATGTTCCAGATTTTCGGTTTATATTACCGATGGAAGATATACACGTAAGGCCGTTCCCTGCGAAACCCTTAAATCCGTTTTAAACCCTTAAATACTTCATTTTCAATCATCTATTTGTTTCTCGTTAAAATACTGAGTAAGATATTTAAAAGAGGAGAAGTTCTGTTTTTATTGCATACATCGACGTTTCAGCCGGATTAGGCTGAAACGTCGATATATGCAATAAAAACAGAACTTCTCCCCTTTTAAATATCCTACTCAATATTTTAACGAGAAACAAATAGATGATTGAAAATGAAGTATTTAAGTTTTTTTCTGATCAATTATGTGTTTGCATAATTTTTATCATATATTTAATGAATTAATAACAATAAACTGAAAATTCACAAAAACGTGGAAAAACAGCAAAATATTGTCTAATTCGATGATATTTTGTTTATATCACATAAAGGAAAAGGGGATGATAAACGTCAAAATATTGCTGAATTCGATGATTTTTAGTACGAAACAAAATGCAAGAAAACTTGCTTAAAATGCAATATTATGCGAAATTCTGAGATTTGAAGGCCAAATCACATATCGTGATACTACATGAAATAGTATCGAAATATTGGTAAAAATGAATATATGTACGTAATATCAAACTACATGAAAAACGTTATTATACCCAATTATTATACCCAATTTATTATACCCAATTATTATACCCAATTTGTGGTTTTTAACTTTGAATCATAAAGCGACGTTTTGTATTTTTTAGACCGTTGAAAAGACGTATAAAGATGTTGCTTCCAATACAAATGATAAAAATCAATGTGTTTTCAATAAAATTAACTAAAATGTTCCTGATTTTCGATTTATATTACCGATTGAAGATGTACACGTAAAACCATTCTAATCCGGCTGGAACGTCGATATATGCAAAGTAAACAGAACTTCTCCCCTTTTGAATATCGTACTCAGTATTTTAACGAGAAACAAATAGATGATTGAAAATGAATTATTTAAGGTTATTTTCTGATCAATTATGTGTTTGCATAATTTTCATCGTATATATAATGAATTTATAACAATAAACTGAAAATTTAAAAAAACGTGGAAAAACGGCAAAATATTGCCTAATTCGATGATATTATGTTTAAATCACATAAAGGAAAAGGGGACGATAAAGGTCAAAATATTGCTAAATTCGATGATTTTTAGTACAAAAGAAAATGCAAAAAACTTGCATAAAAATGCAAAATTTGAGAAATTCTGAGATATGAAGGCCAAATCACATATCGTTATACTACATGAAGTAGTATCGAAATATTGGTAAAATCTAATATATTTACGTAAAATAACACTACATGAATAACGTGAAAAAAGTCACTATATTACCATATTTGAGGATATTAACTTCAAATCCAAGAGCGAGGTTTCGTATTATTTAGATCCAAGAAAAGACATGACAATGTTGTTTCCAATACAAATGATAAAAATCAATGTGTTTTCATTAGAATTAACTAAAATGTTCCTGATTTTCCGTTTATATTACCGATGGAAGATGTACACGTAAAACCGCTCTATTCCGGCTGAAACGTCGATATATGCAATAAAAACAGAACCTCTCCCTTTTTCTTATCTTATTCAGTATTTTAACGAGAAACAAATAGTTGATTGAAAATGAAGTGTTTAAGGTTAATTTCTAATCAATTATGTGTTTGCATCATTTTTATCGTATATTTATTGAATTAATAGCAATAAACTGAAAACTCACAAAAACGAGGAAAAACAGCAAAATATTGCCTAATTCGATGATATTTTGTTTATATCACATAAAGGAAAAGGGGATAATAGACGTCAAAATATTGCTGAATTCGATGATTTTTAGTACGAAACAAAATGCAAGAAAACTTACTTAAATCAATAATATGCGAAATTCAGAGATTTGAAGGCCAAATCACATATCGTTATACTACATGAAATAGTCTCGAAATATTGGAAAAAATGAATATGTTTACGTAATAACAAATTACATGAAAAACGTGAAAAAAGTCATTATTATACCCAATTTGTGGATTTTAACTTCGAATCATAAAGCGACGTTTCGTATTTTTTCGACCGTTGAAAAGACGTATAAAGATGTTGCTTCCAATACAAATGATAAAAATCAATGTGTTTTCATTAAAATTACCTAAAATGTTCCTGATTTTCGGTTTATATTACCGATTGAAGATCTACACGTAAAACCGTTCTAATCCGGCTGAAACGTCGATATATGCAATGAAAACAGAACTTCTCCCTTTTTCAATATCTTACTCAGTATTTTAACGAGAAACAAATAGATCATTGAAACAGAAGTATTTAAGGTTATTTTCTGATCAATTATGTATTTGCATAATTTTTATCATATATATAATGAATTTATAACAATCAACTGAAAACTCAAAAAACGTGGAAAAACAGCAAGATATTGCGTAATTCGATGATATTTTGTTTATATCACATGAAGGAAAAGGGAATGATAGACGTCAAAATATTGCTGAATTCGATGATTTTTAGTACGAAACAAAATGCAGGAAAACTTGCTTAAAAATGCAAAATTTGCAAAATTCTGAGATATGACGGTTAAATCACATATCGTGAGAAAACATGAAGTAGTATCGAAATATTGGTAAAAACTAATATATTTACGTAAAATTACACTACTTGAATAACGTGAAAAAAGTCACTATATTACCATATATGAGGATTTTAACTTCAAATCATAGAGCGAGGTTTCATATTATTTAGATCCAAGAAAAGACATATGACAATGTTGTTTCCAATACAAATGATAAAAATCAATGTGTTTTCATTAGAATTAACTAAAATGTTCCTGATTTTCCGTTTATATTACCGATGGAAGATGTACACGTAAAACCGCTCTATTCCGGCTGAAACGTCGATATATGCAATAAGAACAGAACTTCTCCCCTTTCCAATATCTTACTCAGTATTTTACCGAGAAACAAATAGTTGATTGAAAATGAAGTGTTTAATGTTAATTTCTAATCAATTATATGTTTGCATCATTTTTATCGTATGTTTAATGAATTAATAGTAATAAACTGAAAATTCACAAAAACATGGAAAAAACAGCAAAATATTACCTAATTCGATGATATTTTGTTTATATCACAACAAGGAAAAGGGGATGATAAACGTCAAAATATTGCTGAATTCGATGATTTTTAGTACGAAACAAAATGCAATTTCTTGCATTTTGTGTTTACAAAACTTGTTTAAAATGCGATATTATGCAAAAATCTGAGATTTGAAGGCCAAATCACATATCGTGATACTATATGAAATAGTATCGAAATATTGGTAAAAATAAATATATTTACGTAATATCAAACTACATGAAAAACGTGAAAAAAGTCATTATTATACCAAATTTGAGGATTTTAACTTCGAATCATAGAGCGACGTTTCGTATTTTTTAGACCCTAGAAAAGTTGTATAAAGATGTTGCTTCCAATACAAATGATAAAAATCAATGTGTTTTCATTAAAATTAACTAAAATATTCCTGATTTTCGGTTTATATTACCGATGGAAGATGTACACGTAAAACCGTTCTAATCCGGCTGAAACGTCGATATATGCAATAAAAACAGACTTCTCCCCTTTTAAATATCTTACTCAGTATTTTAAAGAGAAACAAATAGATGATTGAAAATGAAGTATTTAAGGTTATTTTCTGGTCAATTATGTGTTTGCATAATTTTTATCGTATATTTAATGAATTAATAACAATAAACTGAAAATTCACAAAAACGTGGAAAAACGGCCTAATTCAATGATATTTTGTTTAAATCACATAAAGGAAAAGGGTGATGATAATGGCCAAAATATTGCTAAATTCGATGATTTTTAGTACAAAACAAAATGCAAGAAAACTTGCTTAAAATGCAAAATTTGCGAAATTCTTAGATTTAAAGGCGAAATCACATATCTTCTGAAAACATGAAGTAGTACCGAAATATTGGTAAAAACGAATATATATACGTAAAATCACACTACATGAATAACGTGAAAAAAGTCACTTTATTACCATATTTGAGGATTTTAACTTCAAATCATAGAGCGAGGTTTCGTGTTATTTATATCCAAGAAAAGACATATGACAATGTTGTTTCAAATACAAATGATAAAAATCAATGTCTTTTCATTAGAATTAACTAAAATGTCCCTGTTTTTCCGTTTATATTACCGATGGAAGATGTACACGTAAAACCGCTCTAATCCGGCTGAAACGTCGATATATGCAATGAAAACAGAACTTCTCCCCTTTCCAATATCTTACTCAGTATTTTAACGAAAAACAAATAGTTGATTGAAAATGATGTGTTTAAGGTTAATTTCTAATCAGTTATATGTTTGCATCATTTTTATCGTATAAAAATTTAATTTAATTTAATTTATATCGTTTATTTAATGAATTAATAGCAATAAACTGAAAATTCACAAAAACGTGGAAAAACAGCAAAATATTGCCTAATTCGATGATATTTTGTTTATATCACAAAAAGGAAAAGGGGATGATAAACGTCAAAATATTGCTGAATTCGATGATTTTTAGTACGAAACAAAATGCTAGAAAACTTGGTTAAAAAGCAATATTATGCGAAAATCTGAGATTTGAAGGCCAAATCACATATCGTGATACTACATGAAATAGTATCGAAATATTGGTAAAAATGAATATATTTACGTAATATCAAACTACATGAAAAACGTGATAAAAGTCATTATTATACCAAATTTGAGGATTTTAACTTCGAATCATAGAGCGACGTTTCGTATTTTTTAGACCCTAGAGAAGACGTATAAAGATGTTGCTTCCAATACAAATGATAAAAATCAATGTGTTTTCATTAAAGTTAACTAAAATGTTCCTGATTTTCCGTTTATATAACCGATGGAAGATGTACACGTAAAACCGCTCTAATCCGGCTGAAACGCCGATATATGCAATAAAAACAGAACTTCTCCCCTTACTTCTCATCTTACTCAGTATTTTAACGAGAAACAAACAGTTTATTGAAAATGAAGTGTTTTAGGTTAATTTCTAATCTATTATGTGTTTGCATCATTTTTATCGTATATATATTGAATTAATAGCAATAAAATGAAAATTACCAAAAACGTGGAAAAACAGCAAAATATTGCCTAATTCGATGACATTTTGTTTATATCACAAAAAGGAAAAGGGGATAATAGACGTTCACATATCGTGAGAAAACATGAAGTAGTATCGAAATATTGGTAAAAACGAATATATATACGTAAAATCACACTACATGAATAACGTGAAAAAAGTCACTATATTACCATATTTGAGGATTTCAACTTCAAATTATAGAGCGAGGTTTCGTATTATTTAGATCCAAGAAAAGACAATGACAATGTTGTTTCAAATACAAATGATAAAAATCAATTTGTTTTCATTAGAATTAACTAAAATGTTCCTGATTTTCCGTTTATATTACCGACGGAAGATGTACAGGTAAAACCGCTCTAATCCGGCTGAAACGTCGATATCTGCAATAAAAACAGAACTTCTCCCCTTTCCAATATCTTACTCAGTATTTTAACGAGAAACAAATAGTTGATTGAAAATGAAGTGTTTAAGGTAATATCTAATCAATTATATGTTTGCATCATTTTTATTGTATATTTAATGAATTAATAACAATAAACTGAAAATTCACAAAAACGTGGGAAAACAGCAAAATATATTGCCTAATTCGATGATATTTTTTTTATATCACATGAAGGAAAAGGGGATGATAAACGTCAAAATATTGCTGAATTCGATGATATTTAGTACGAAACAAAATGCAAGGAAACTTGTTTAAAATGCAATATTATGCGAAAATCTGAGATTTGAAGGCCAAATCACATATCGTGATACTACATGAAATAGTATCGAAATATGGGTAAAAATGAATATATTTACGTAATATCAAACTACATGAAAAACGTGAAAAAAGTCATTATTATACCAAATTTGAGGATTTTAACTTCGAATCATAGAGCGACGTTTCGTATTTTTTAGACCCTAGAAAAGATGTATAAAGATGTTGCTTCCAATACAAATGATAAAAATCAATGTGTTTTCATTAAAATTACCTAAAATGTTCCTGATTTTCGGTTTATATTACCGATGGAAGATGTACACGTAAAACCGTTCTAATCCGGCTGAAACGTCGATATATGCAATTGTGACGGTAACGCGTTGGTGTTCGGCTGTTTAAGGCTAGGGGTATGGCCTCGTCACATAGTTATAAAAAAAATAGAAAAAACTGGAACTTCGTCTGTGGTAAGGTAAGGAGAAGACACACAAAACACAAGTAAACTTTAACAATGAAATTTTAATTACGTTAAATAAATCAAAACATGAAAAAATGGACAAACAAATTTGTATAATAAAATCAATCAATCAAAATAATAAGAATACTTAAATGACACAATGAAAAGTTACATTAAGGCAAAATAACAAGAAGTGCAACACAAAATTAAATAGCGTCTCAGTACACGCTAACGTCTAGCCGGGAGGAGTGGTAACCACGAAAGCACTGAACATTCTGAGGTCTGAGGTCGTGGCGACCCCAGACATCAAGTAGTATGGGGGGGGGGCGAGTGCAGATGCAGCCAGACCGGCGACCAATCAGCGGAGCCGGTAGCGATCAACAGGTAGTTTGGCGGTTTGAGTCCGAACAGGTGTCTGGCTGCATACGTTTTGCGCTCTGGCAAACCTTGCTGGTGTTGTTTTCGTTGTTGGACATTTCTTCCATAGTAGTTTTATATAATTTCAACGACGTAATTGTGGAGGGAAGAGCAGGCTCGATCTCTTGAAGGAGATTATCGTCACAACTCTCCCCCGAAGCCTGCGGTTCTGGAAGAAGTACGTCGTTATGTGGTGGAGTAATGGATGGAGTCGCTTCTACTTCATAAACTCTGGAGAGGGCATCGGCTATGGTGTTGTCAGAACCCTTGATATAGCGGATCTCCAGGTTGAAGTCTTGTAAATACAGAGCCCATCGTAGAAGACGCTGGTTGGTGAATTGGGCTTGATGTAGGAAGCGGAGAGGGTTGTGGTCTGAGAAGATGGTGGTAGACCTGGCGCCTTGTAGGTACGGAGCGAAGTGTTGGAGGTTCAGGACAATGGATAGTAGCTCCTTTTCAATAGTGCTGTAGTTCCTCTGGTGTGGTTTCAGTTTGTAGCTGTAGTAGCTGACAGGTAGAACCTCCTCGCCTCGTTGTTGCATCAGGACACCACCAACGCCGGTACCACTGGCGTCGACATGAAGGACGAAAGGCTTGGTGATATCTGGAGAGGCGAGAATGGGGTTAGAACAGAGGAGGAATTTGAGTTGTTCGAAAGCAACGGTTTGCTGTATGGTCCAATTATACCGTTGCTTGGGACTGGTTAATAGAATTAGAGGTGTGGCGACTGTACTGAAATTCCTCACAAACCTACGGTAGTAAGAGGCAAGACCTAGGAAGCGCAGGAGCTGCTTCCTGGTGGTAGGCTGTGGATACTGTTGGATGGCTTGAGTGTGTGAGTCTAACGGAGCTATGCTGCCACTCCCAATAACATGACCCAGATAACGCACTTTACCTTTCGCGAAAGTGGACTTGCCCAGGTTGATGGTGAGGCCGGCTGTCAGGAGCTTGGAGAACAGACGTCGCAGCTGGAGCAGATGTTCACTCCAGGAGTTGGAAGCTACGACGATATCGTCCAGGTAGGCGTATGTGTTATCCAAGCCCTGGATGACACGGTTGACAGCTCTTTGAAAGGTGGCCGGGGCATTACATAGTCCGAAAGGAAGGCGTTCATATCTGAAAAGTCCAAAAGGAGTGATGAAGGCAGATATCTCTTTAGCGCGCTCCGTTAGACACACTTGATAGTACCCCTTAAGCAAGTCCACTTGGGACAAGTACTGGGCACTACCAATGGCATCAAGGATGTCATCTATCCTTGGCAAGGGGTAAGCATCCTTGACAGTGACAGAGTTCAGTTTACGATAGTCAGTGCACAACCGTACCTTACCTTGGGGTTTGGGCACCAAGATACAAGGTGAGGCCCAGGGGGACTCACAAGGTGTAGCCAGTCCATGATCCAAGAGGTATTGCACCTCAGCACGCATGACTTCCTTCTTGCTCGGGCTGATTCGGTAGAAGGGTTGACGAATCGGCCGGGTGTCGGGGAGCAGTTGGATGTCGTGCTGGGTAACATTACACTCTTGGGGATCATCTCGGAACAACTCTTGATGTTCTCTGAAGATCTTGACGAAAGGTGCACTATGATTATCCTGAAAGTATTTGAGAAGATCATTAAGGATTTCGGAATTAGAAAGCGCTGACTCCTGGTCAGTGCTTTCGGGAGGAGAAGCCGGGAAGGTCTCACTGTGGATGTAGGGTTCTGTGAAAGTAGAATAGTTAGTCAGGACAGTGGGAGGAGTACCATTATATTGCTTCAGGAGGTTGACGTGGCACAGCTGGGTCTTCCGCCGCCTATCTGGAGTCTCTATTACGTAGTTGTTATTATTCCTGCACTCTTTGACGCAGTAGGGTCCTGAAAACCTGTTTTGTAAAGGTGAACCTGGGATAGGGAAATAGGCAAGGACGAAGTCTCCCGGCTTGAATTTTCTTACTTTGCTGGTCTGGTCGTAATGAGTCTTCATTCTCTCCTGGGCTTTCAATAGATTATCATGGGCAAAACGGTGGACTCTCTCTAGAATGTGTTGAAGGTTTTGAAGAAACTGGGGCACATTCTGATGCTCACTGAAGGTGGCATCTCTGAGAGAGTCTTTGAAAGCCTTGAGGGGAGTACGGCACTTACGGCCGTAGAGCATCTCATAAGGAGATACTCCTAGGGACTCATTGGGGAGACTTCTGAAAATACACATTATAAGGTCAATCTGCTTATCCCAATCCTTCGAGGTTTCACTACAAAACTTTTTCAAGAGTGCTTTGATGGTCTGATGACTACGTTCAAGAGAACCCTGTGAAGCAGGATGATAGGGGCTGGACAATACCTGTTTGATGTTGAACTCCTCCAGTGTCCTTTTGAAGAGATCACTGGTGAAGTTGGTACCACAGTCACTTTGAATCTCCCTGGGAAATCCGTATTGAGTGAAGATCTTCAATAGATGTTTTATAACCGTAGCAGCCGTGATGTTCTTCACTGGAACTGCTATGGGAAATCTGGTGGTAGGACACAGGATGGTTAGGATGTAGGCGTTACCTGAACTGGTCCGAGGTAAAGGACCAACACAGTCTATTATGAGTCTGTGGAAAGGTTCCGCAGGCACCTGTATGGGAATCAGTGGCGCTCTGGGAATGGAGATGTTCGGTTTGCCTGCCATCTGACATGTATGACACTGTTTTACGTACTGTTTGACGTTATTTACCATACCTGGCCAGTAGTAGTCTTGACGAATCCCATGGTAAGTCTTGTTGAAGCCGTAGTGGGAGAATGCTCCGTGGGCCAGGTGTAGAATAGTGGGCCGCAGGCTGGTGGGAATCACAAGTTGTTCGATGTTGGCCCAATCGTCCTCCTCCTTCAGTTTACTGGGTCTATATCTGCGGTAGAGCAAGTCGTTCTCTAGGAAGAACCCAGGAATACTGTCGGGTTGAGTCTCAGCCTGGAAAAACAATGGTGTTAAAGTAAGATCTTCCCTCTGCAACTTACGGAACTCCAACTTGGTCAGATGCGGGGGTAGTTTCTGAGGGTCTTGAGGGACAGCGGTAGCAGTAGAGTCAGCTGGCTGTGGACGTGCGGCTTGTGCACGGGTGGTCACGAGAACCGGAGGAGAAACTTCATCACTCTCTTGAACCTCTGCTGGAACATACTCTAGAATAGGGTTTATTGGCACAGAGTTACACACCTGGGGTTTGTCCATGACGATCAGGTTGGTCGGTTGCAGGTCTTCTGCCAAGTCGTTGCCTAGGAGAAGTTGCACTCCAGGCATGGGAAAAGGCTTTTCCCTGACGGCGACTTGGACTTCCCCGTTCACGTAGGGACAATCCAGGTGGACTCTGGCGAGAGGGTATGGAGTGGTAGCAGTGAGGTCAGTGATGAAGACAGTTTCTCCGGTGTAGACGATGTTGGGCACAGCCGACTTCAAGATGATCGATTGTAGAGCCGCTGTGTCCCTCAAGATCTTCAATTTGAAACGTCCCTCCGGATTTGAACCGTTGGCAGAGACAGTTCCAGTATACAGGTGGTTACTGAAAAGAGAAAGATCATTAACATCAACACCAACATTCATCACAGGCTTACCGGACTTAGGAGGAGTTGGTTTGGGTCTTTGTTGGTCAGTGGTTCCCTTGTATTGAGACTTACCACACTTGTCTATGGTATGTCCATAGAGTCTACAATACTTGCAGTACAGTTGTGAACCAGCTTGATCGGGGCTCACCTTCTCGTAACTGTACCACGACTTCTTACTGGAGGATGGTTCGGGTGTCAGCCGGTGGATGAGGCTGTAAGTGTCAGCCGACTTAGCACACTTCAGGTAGTCGGTTTCTTCTCTATCTGCTAAGTAGAGGCGGACAGGAGGTGACACAGGTCTCAAGAATTCTTCAACAAGCATCAGGTTGACGAGTTCTGTAAAAGTAGAGACATGTGCTGCTTCCAGCCATTTCATGAAATACCTCCGTTTCATGTTAGCAAACTCGAGGAAGGTAGTGGTACTTGCCTTCAGGTGGTCACGGAATTTCCTTCTATAACTTTCGGTGGAAAGTAGGTAGGCGTCCAACACTGCTTGTTTCAGAGTGTGGTAGTCATTCTCAGACGCCAGAGTACTGAGTGTGACTGCAGCTCTACCTGTAAGATGGACTCTGAGAAGTGTGGCCCATTGGTCGACAGGCCAACTGAGTTGATTAGCAAGGGTTTCAAAGGTGGTAAAGAACACATCAACTTCTGCTTCTACAAAGGATGGCATTAACTTACTTGCATGTGATATATTAAAACTGACGGGAAGATTGGCAGTAGCTTGCTGGCGTTGAGTGAAGTGTGAAGTTTCCAAGGCGATTTCACGTTGACGACACTCTAGAGCCAGAGTCGCTTGTTGCTTGTCATGTTCGCGTTGCATCTCTAACTCGCGTTGTTTGGTTTCGAGCTGTACTCTCTCACGTTCACGGAGTAGTGCAACCTCACGTTCCTGGAGGGCGAGTCCACGTTCGTGTTCTTCTCTTCTCAAGGCAGCTTCGCGTTCTCTGAGGGAGATTTCTCGTTCTTGTTCTCCTCTCCTCAAAGCAGCCTCGCGTTCTTGTTCGTCTCTCCTCAAAGCAGCTTCGCGTTTTTGTTCGTCTCTCCTCAAAGCAGCCTCACGTTCGTGTTCTTCCCTTCTTATGGCAGCTGCTTCCCTTTGCTGCTCACGCTCAATCTTGGCCAGCTCTAGTTTGAGTTTCATCGTTGCCAAATCAGTTTTATCTGCAATATAGTAAGTTTCATGAGTTTCAGAGTCTATCTTACCTTGCTCTAAATAGTAATCCAGCAACAGGTTGTGTAGGTCATTTTTGTTGGCTTGGTAGGGAACTTCTAGTTGATACTCATGTGCAAGAGTTTGTAATTCAGTCTTCTTGGCACGACTTAAAGTCCCTATTTCACCTGCTGGATTTGTACGGAAAGCTTGGAGACGAAACATGGTGAAATTAGCAAATAAAGGTACACGAATATTCAATAGTGAATGTCAGAAACAGGACAACGTGGCAACTGGTACCTATCCTGTGAGATCTTTAACAATTAAAGTTAAGTAAAAGATGTTAAATGATTAAATTAAATCAAGGGCGCAGGAAATCTTGTACCCGGTACTCATGTAAGAGGATAAGGGCAAGAAAATCCTACTAACAAATGAAACAGAGTTTCGAAAACAAATGAAACAGTTAAATGCTTCAAAAGTAAAATTGGTAGTCCAAGGATGTAGGCATACCTTGCCGAGTCTCTATAGGACATAAAGCAAGTTTTTCCTACTGAATTTAATATGATACTTACAGAATTAGCGAACTTTTGTGCTCTGAAAAAATAAGCTAATTCCCTACCGTTGTATGTATCATCATCTCTGACTGACGTGTAGGGGTGCGAGGTGTCAACTGGTGACGAGAACTGCTGCCGAGGTCCCAATTCAGCAACTAAAGTTCGAGCTAGAGGAACTATGGCCCTCTTTGTCCTCCTACAGTCAGATTGCAGAAGATTGGGTACTCTTGACCCGGGGCAGACCACAGTACCAGGGTACCAATATGATGATCTGTCAAAAATGAGAAATATCCAAGGGACAAAGATGGTAAACACGAGTAATAACACGGAGGGAGAGATGACCAATTAAGAGTATGACTGCGGCCTACAGTCACCACGTAATCCAAAGTTGTCTCACCTTCACCATATGTTACTCTCGTAATGCACAATACACCGCACCTTATAAAAAATGAAATTGAATATGAAAAATAGTAAAGCTACGTTAACAAAGTTAAATACGCTTACCATAAATTACCACTTGGCACCAGTACCTGAGTGAAGCTCTCCCGGACAGGCCCTCATATAACTTGTGACGGTAACGCGTTGGTGTTCGGCTGTTTAAGGCTAGGGGTATGGCCTCGTCACATAGTTATAAAAAAAATAGAAAAAACTGGAACTTCGTCTGTGGTAAGGTAAGGAGAAGACACACAAAACACAAGTAAACTTTAACAATGAAATTTTAATTACGTTAAATAAATCAAAACATGAAAAAATGGACAAACAAATTTGTATAATAAAATCAATCAATCAAAATAATAAGAATACTTAAATGACACAATGAAAAGTTACGTTAAGGCAAAATAACAAGAAGTGCAACACAAAATTAAATGGGAGGTGCTGGAATATTGGCTTTAAGCTACCACCTCTCTCAGTACACGCTAACGTCTAGCCGGGAGGAGTGGTAACCACGAAAGCACTGAACATTCTGAGGTCTGAGGTCGTGGCGACCCCAGACATCAAGTAGTATGGGGGGGGCGAGTGCAGATGCAGCCAGACCGGCGACCAATCAGCGGAGCCGGTAGCGATCAACAGGTAGTTTGGTGGTTTGAGTCCGAACAGGTGTCTGGCTGCATACGTTTTGCGCTCTGGCAAACCTTGCTGGTGTTGTTGCCGTTGTTGGACATTTCTTCCAATAGTAGTTTTATATAATTTCAACGACGTAATTGTGGAGGGAAGAGCAGGCTCGATCTCTTGAAGGAGATTATCATCACACAATAAAAACAGAACTTCTCCCCTTTTAAATATCCTACTCAGTATTTTAACGAAAAACAAATAGATGATTGAAAATGAAGTATTTAAGGTTATTTTCTGATCAATTATGTGTTTGCATAATTTTTATCGTATATTTAATGAATTAATAACAATAAACTGAAAATTCACAAAAACGTGGAAAAAAGGCCTAATTCAATGATATTTTGTTTAAATTACATAAAGGAAAAGGGTGATGATAATGGCCAAAATATTGCTAAATTCGATGATTTTTAGTACAAAACAAAATGCAAGAAAACTTGCTTAAAATGCAAATTTTTGCGAAATTCTGAGATTTGAAGGCGAAATCACATATCTTCTGAAAACATGAAGTAGTATCAAAATACTGGTAAAACGAATGTATATACGTAAAATCACACTACATGATTAACGTGAAAAAAGTCACTTTATTACCATATTTGAGGATATTAACTTCAAATCATAGAGCGAGGTTTCGTATTATTTAGATCCAAGAAAAGACATGACAATGTTGTTTCCAATACAAATGATAAAAATCAATGTGTTTTCATTAGAATTAACTAAAATGTTCCTGATTTTCCGTTTATATTACCGATGGAAGATGTACACGTAAAACCGCTCTATTCCGGCTGAAACGTCGATATATGCAATAAAAACAGAACCTCTCCCCTTTTCAATATCTTATTCAGTATTTTAACGAGAAACAAATAGTTGATTGAAAATGAAGTGTTTAAGGTTAATTTCTAATCAATTATGTGTTTGCATCATTTTTATCGTATATTTATTGAATTAATAGCAATAAACTGAAAACTCACAAAAACGAGGAAAAAGGAGCAAAATATTGCCTAATTCGATGATATTTTGCTTATATCACATAAAGGAAAAGGGGATAATAGACGTCAAAATATTGCTGAATTCGATGATTTTTAGTACGAAACAAAATGCAAGAAAACTTACTTAAAATGCAATATTATGCGAAATTCTGAGATTTGAAGGCCAAATCACATATCGTTATACTACATGAAATAGTCACGAAATATTGGAAAAAATGAATATGTTTACGTAATACCAACTACATGAAAAACGTGAAAAAAGTCATTATTATACCCAATTTGTGGATTTTAACTTCGAATCATAAAGCGACGTTTCGTATTTTTTGGACAGTTGAAAAGACGTATAAAGATGTTGCTTCCAATACAAATGATAAAAATCAATGTGTTTTCATTAGAATTAACTAAAATGTTCCTGATTTTCCGTTTATATTACCAATGGAAGATGTACACGTAAAACCGTTCTAATCCGGCTGAAAAGTCGATATATGCAATAAAAACAGAACTTCTCCCCTCTTCAATATCTTACTCAGTATTTTAACGAGAAACAAATAGATGATTGAAAGTGAAGTATTAAAGGTTATTTTCTGATCAATTATGTGTTTGCATAATTTTTATCGTATATATAATGAATTTATAACAATAAACCGAAAAGTCACAAAAACGTGGAAAAACAGCAAAATATTGCCTAATTCGATGATATTTTGATTATATCACATAAAGGAAAAGGGAATGATAGACGTCAAAATATTGCTGAATTCGATGATTTTTAGTACGAAACAAAATGCAAGAAAACTTGCTTAAAAATGCAAAATTTGCAAAATTCTGAGATATGACGGTTAAATCACATATCGTGAGAAAACATGAAGTAGTATCGAAATATTGGTAAAAACTAATATATTTACGTAAAATTACACTACATGAATAACGTGAAAAAAGTCACTATATTACCATATTTGAGGATATTAACTTCAAATCATAGAGCGAGGTTTCGTATTATTTAGATCCAAGAAAAGACATGACAATGTTGTTTCCAATACAAATGATAAAAATCAATGTGTTTTCATTAGAATTAACTAAAATGTTCCTGATTTTCCGTTTATATTACCGATGGAAGATGTACACGTAAAACCGCTCTATTCCGGCTGAAACGTCGATATATGCAAAAAAACAGAACCTTACTTCTCATCTTACTCAGTATTTTAACGAGAAACAAATAGTTGATTGAAAATGAAGTGTTTAAGGTTAATTTCTAATCAATTATGTGTTTGCATCATTTTTATCGTATATATATTGAATTAATAGCAATAAAATTAAATTTCACAAAAACGTGGAAAAACAGCAAAATATTGCCTAATTCGATGACATTTTGTTTATATCACAAAAAGGAAAAGGGGATAATAGACGTTCACATATCGTGAGAAAACATGAAGTAGTATCGAAATATTGGTAAAAACGAATATATATACGTAAAATTACACTACATGAATAACGTGAAAAAAGACACTATATTACCATATTTGAGGATTTTAACTTCAAATCATAGAGCGAGCTTTCGTATTATTTAGATCCAAGAAAAGACAATGACAATGTTGTTTCAAATACAAATTATAAAAATCAATGTGTTTTCATTAGAATTAACTAAAATGTTCCTGTTTTTCCGTTTGTATTACCGATGGAAGATGTACACGTAAAATCGCTCTAATCCGGCTGAAACGTCGATATATGCAATAAAAATAGAACTTCTCCTCTTTCAAATATCTTACTCAGTATTTTAACGAGAAACAAATAGATCATTGAAAGTGAAGTATTTAAGGTTATTTTCTGATCAATTACATGTTTGCATAATTTTTATCGTATATATAATGAATTTATAACAATAAACTGAAAACTCACAAAAACGTGGAAAAACAGCAAAATATTGCCTAATTCGATGATATTTTGTTTATATCACATAAAGAAAAAGGGGATGATAGACGTCAAAATATTGCTGAATTCGATGATTTTTAGTAAGAAACAAAATGCAAGAATACTTGCTTAAAAATGCAAAATTTGCGAAATTCTGAGATATGACGGCCAAATCACATATCGTGAGAAAAACATGAAGTAGTATCGAAATATTGGTAAAAACTAATATATTTACGTAAAATCACACTACATGAATAACGTGAAAAAAGTCACTATATTACCATATATGAGGATTTTAACTTCAAATCATAGAGCGAGGTTTCGTATTATTTAGATCCAAGAAAAGCCATATGACAGTGTTGTTTGCAATACAAATGATAAAAATCAATTTGTTTTCATTAGAATTAACTAAAATGTTCCTGATTTTCCGTTTATATTACCGATGGAAGATGGACACGTAAAACCGCTCTATTCCGGCTGAAACGTCGATATATGCAATTAAAACAGAACTTCTCCCCTTACTTCTCATCTTACTCAGTATTATAACGAGAAACAAATAGTTGATTGAAAATGAAGTGTTTAAGGTTAATTTCTAATCAATTATGTGTTTGCATAATTTTTATCGTATATTTTATGAATTAATAACAATAAACTGAAAATTCACAAAAACGTGGAAAAACGGCCAAATTCAATGATATTTTGTTTAAATCATATAAAGGAAAAGGGTGATGATAATGGTCAAAATATTGCTAAATTCGATGATTTTTAGTACAAAACAAAATGCAAGAAAACTTGTTTAAATGCAAAATTTGCGAAATTCTGAGATTTGAAGGCGAAATCACATATCTTCAGAAAACATGAAGTAGTATCGAAATATTGGTAAAAACGAATATATATACGTAAAATCACACTACATGAATAACGTGAAAAAAGTCAATATATTACCATATTTGAGGATTTTAACTTCAAATCGTATAGCGAGGTTTCGTGTTATTTAGATCCAAGAAAAGACATATGACAACTTTGTTTCAAATGCAAATAAAAAAAATCAATGTGTTTTCGTTAGAACTAACTAAAATGTTCCTGATTTTCCGTTTCTATTACCGATGGTAGATGTACACGTAAAACCGCTCTAATCCGGCTGAAACGTCGATATATGCAATAAAAACAGACCTTCTCCCCTTTCCAATATCTTACTCAGTATTTTAACGAGAAACAAATAGTTGATTTAAAATGAAGTGTTTAATGTTAATATCTAATCAATTATATGTTTGCATCATTTTTATTGTATATTTAATGAATTAATAACAATAAACTGAAAATTCACTAAAATATGGAAAAACAGACAAATATTGCCTAATTCGATGATATTTTTTTTATATCACATAAAGGAAAAGGGGATGATAAACGTCAAAATATTGCTGAATTCGATGATATTTAGTACGAAACAAAATGCAAGAAAACTTGTTTAAAATGCAAAATTATGCGAAAATCTGAGATTTGAAGGCCAAATCACATATCGTGATACTACATGAAATAGTATCGAAATATTGGTAAAAATGAATATATTTACGTAATATCAAACTCTATGAAAAACGTGAAAAAAGTCATTATTATACCAAATTTGAGGATTTTAACTTCGAATCACAGAACGACGTTTCGTATTTTTTAGACCCTAGAAAAGATGTATAAAGATGTTGCTTCCAATACAAATGATAAAAATCAATGTGTTTTCATTAAAATTAACTAAAATGTTCCTGATTTTTGGTTTACATTACCGATGGAAGATGTACACGTAAAACCGTTCTAATCCGGCTGAAACGTCGATATATGCAATAAAAACAGAACTTCTCCCCTTTTAAATATCTTACTCAGTATTTTAACGAGAAACAAATAGATGATTGAAAATGAAGTATTTAAGGTTATTTTCTGATCAATTATGTGTTTGCAAAATTTTTATCGTATATATAATGAATTAATAACAATAAACTGAAAATTCACAAAAACGTGGAAAAACGGCCTAATTCAATGATATATTGTTTAAATTACATAAAGGAAAAGGGTGATGATAATGATCAAAATATTGCTAAATTCGATGATTTTTAGTACAAAACAAAATGCAAGAAAATTTGCTTAAAATGAAAAATTTGCGAAATTCTGAGATTTGAAGGCAAAATCACATCTCTTCAGAAAACATGAAGTAGTGTCGAAATATTGGTAAAAACGAATATATATACGTAAAATCACACTACATGAATAACGTTAAAAAAGTCACTATATTACCATATTTTAGGATTTTAACTTCAAATCATATAGCGAGGTTTCGTATTATTTAGATCCAAGAAAAGACATATGACAATGTTGTTTCAAATGCAAATAATAAAAATCAATGTGTTTTCATTAGAACTAACTAAAATGTTCCTGATTTTTCGTTTATATTACCGATGGAAGATGTACACGTAAATCCGCTGTAATCCGGCTGAAACAGCGATATATGCAATACATACAGAACTTCTCCCCTTTCCAATATCTTACTCAGTATTTTACCGAGTAACAAATAGTTGATTGAAATGAAGTGTTTAAGGTTAATTTCTAATCAATTATGTGTTTGCATAATTTTTATCGTATATTTAATGAATTAATAGCAATAAACTGAAAATTCACAAAAACGTGGAAAAACAGCAAAATATTGCCTAATTCGATGATATTTTGTTTATATCACAAAAAGGAAAAGGGGATGATAAACGTCAAAATATTGCTGAATTCGATGATGTTTAGTACGAAACAAAATGCAAGAAAACTTGCTTAAAATGCAATATTATGCGAAAATCTGATATTTGAAGGCCAAATCACATATCGTGATGCTACATGAAATAATATCGAAATATTGGTAAAAATGAATATATTTTTGTAATATCAAACTACATGAAAAATGTGAAAAAAGTCATTATTATTCCTAATTTGAGGATTTTAACTTCGAATCATAGAGCGACGTTTCGTATTTTTTAGACCCTAGAAAAGATGTATAAAGATGTTGCTTCCAATACAAATGATAAAAATCAATGTGTTTTCATTAAAATTAACTAAAATGTTCCTGATTTTCGGTTTATATTACCGATGGAAGATGTACACGTAAAACCGTTCTAATCCGGCTGAAACGTTGATATATGTAATAAAAACAGAATTTCTCCTCTTTTAAATATCTTACTCAGTATTTTAACGAGAAACAAATAGATGATTAAAAATAAAGTATTTAAGGTTATTTTCTGATCAATTATGTGTTTGCATAATTTTTATCGTATATTTAATGAAATAATAACAATAAACTGAAAATTCACAAAAACGTGGAAAAACGGCCTAATTCGATGATATTTTGTTTAAATCACATAAAGGAAAGGGGGATGACAATGGTCAAAATAATGCTAAATTCGAAGATTTTTAGTACAAAACAAGATGCAAGAAAACTTGCTTAAAATGCAAAATTTGCGAAATTCTGAGATTTGAAGGCGAAATCACATATCTTCAGAAAACATGATGTAGTATCGAAATATTGGTAAAAACGAATATATATATACGTAAAATCACACTACATGATTAACGTTAAAAAAGTCACTATATTACCATATATGAGGATTTAAACTTCAAATCATATAGCGAGGTTTCGTATTATTTAGATCCAAGAAAAGACATATGATAATGTTGTTTCAAATGAAAATAATAAAAATCAATGTGTTTTCATTAGAACTAACTAAAATGTTCCTGATTTTCCGTTTATATTACCGATGGAAGATGTACACGTAAATCCGCTGTAATCCGGCTGAAACGTCGATATATTCAATAAATACAGAACTTCTCCCCTTTCCAGTATCTTTCTCAGTATTTTACCGAGAACCAAATAGTTGATTGAAAATGAAGTGTTTAAGGGTAATTTCTAATCAATTATATGTTTGCATCATTTTTATCGTATATTTAATGAATTAATAGCAATAAACTGAAAATTCACAAAAACGTGAAAAACAGCAAAATATTGCCTAATTCGATGATATTTTGTTTATATCACAAAAAGGAAAAGGGAATGATAAACGTCAAAATATTGCTGAATTCGATGATTTTTAGTACGAAACAAAATGCAAGTAAACTTGCTTAAAATGCAATATTATGCGAAAATCTGAGATTTGAAGGCCAAATCACATATCGTTATGCTACATGAAATACAACCCGTTCTCACACAAGACAGCACATATATGGCTTAATGCTTAAAGTCAATATGTTGAATATGAATTAGTAAATATGTGATATATTCCCAGTTACTTTTTTTCCAAGGCCCAAACTCTTCCTTACGTACCAACTTGCATCTCACAGTACCCGTCCGTCAACCTAGATTGCAGAATAGTCGTGATTGGTTCAATTATAAGGAAAATTGTACTTTTCAGGTCCCACATGGGTTGTGAAATTTACCTACTCCATGCCCATGTCCATGCTCTTAGAATATTACAGGTCAGCTACTTCCTATTGAAGGTTCGTAGTTTTGTTTTGAGAAATATTAGTTGTTCTTAGTAAATTATAATAAGCACTAAAAATTATTACATAGAATAACAGTCCTTCACCAATCAATATTATATACTATAGTTTGTGCTTTACAAATCTTTAAAGGATGTTTTGTAGGAAAGCTAACAGAAAACGATGGTTCATTGGAATGTCTATGGGGTAAACTACTCTAAACAGGATGGTATTGTGTCTACTATACCAACTACAGGATCGGTATACAATACAATACAATACAATACAATACAATTTTATTTAGGTAAGGTACATACATACAATAAATATTTACAAGGATTGTTTAACTTATAGGTATAGCTAGTACATACAATGCCTAAAGCCTCTATTACGCAAAGCGTTTCGGGCATGATAAACTTAAATGACAAGCTTAATACTAATTGAACATAATGAGTAGAATGAAAACAAGAAATGAAAACATAGATGAAAAAGCAGCACAAATACAATTATGTCGACAAACAGCGCTCTTTAAAGAAAAAAACAGACATTGGTTGACAAAAGAAGGGTAAGGTAGGTTACAGGGAATTTATTAGGTATAGCTTCGCTTTTAACTTAAACTGGTTGAGAGAGGTACAGTCTTTAACATGGTTGGGAAGGTCATTCCACATTCTGGGCCCCTTGATTTGTAGAGCATTTCTAGTTTGATTAAGTCGTACTCTAGGAATATCAAAACTGTATTTATTTCTGGTGTGATGCTCATGGGTTCTGATACAACCTTCTATGAAGCTTTTGAGATCAGGATTGGCATTATAGTTTAGCGTTTTATATATGTATAATACACATGAGAGAATGTGCAGTGACTTAATGTCTAACATATTCAGAGATTTAAGTAGGGGTACCGAGTGATGTCTGGGGCCAGAATTGGATATTGTCCTAATAGCAGCTTTGTGTTGAGTAATTAGAGGACGTAAGTGATTTTGGGTAGTAGAGCCCCAAGCACAAATACCATAGTTGAGATATGGATAGATAAGGGAGTAATAGAGAGTCACCAGGACAGGGCGAGGTACATAATATCTGATCTTAGAAAGAATGCCCACAGTTTTTGAAACTTTTTTTGATATGTTTAGAATGTGTCCCTGGAAATTAAGCTTGTGGTCAATGAGAATGCCAAGGAATTTGCCATCTACTTTGTTACAAATTTGGGTATTGTTTATTTTGAGATTTATTTGATTAGAGGATTTATTGCCAAACAGAATATAAAAGGTTTTGTCAATGTTAAGGGTGAGTTTGTTGGCAGTTAGCCACAGATGGACTTTATTTAGCTCAGTATTTACTGTGGCATTTAGAGCAAGGGGATCAGTACTGGAGTAAATGAAGGTTGTGTCGTCAGCAAATAGAATTGGTTTGAGGTGTTGTGAGGCATTTGGAAGGTCATTAATGTAGATGAGAAAGAGGAGAGGGCCAAGTATGCTGCCCTGGGGAACACCAATGTTGATGGGTAGGGTGGGAGAAATTGTATTATTCACAGAAACATATTGGAGCCTGTCAGTAAGGTAGGATTTGAGGTATTGTAGGGAGTGTCCTCTGACTCCATATATAATGATATAATTTAAGAAGAAGGTTTTGGTGGTTGACAGTGTCAAAAGCTTTACGCAGGTCCACAAACAACCCAACAGGGAACTCATTTTTATCAAGAGCTGTATGAATCGAGTTAAGCATACTAATAAGTGCATCGTTAGTGCTTTTTTTGGGTCTGAAGCCATATTGGCAAG
The DNA here is from genome assembly GCF_040958095.1 of Procambarus clarkii. Classification (NCBI taxonomy): domain Eukaryota; kingdom Metazoa; phylum Arthropoda; class Malacostraca; order Decapoda; family Cambaridae; genus Procambarus; species Procambarus clarkii. The sequence continues at coordinate 1,339,604 of NC_091150.1, read as the reverse complement.
GGCTAAGTATATTGAGTTTGGCTAGATATGAGTAAAAATGCTTATAGATTAGTTTTTCAAAATTTTTTGACAAGTTTGGCAGGATAGATATAGGTCTGTAGTTGTTAACATCTGTGAGATTACCACATTTGTGGACAGGCGTTACTCTCGCTTTTTTTAGAATATCTGGGAAGGTTTGGAGTTCAAGTGACTTGTTGAAGAGCAAAGCAATAGCAGGGGCTAAAGATCTGGAGGCTTTTTTGTAAATTAAAGTTGGTATCTCCTCAAGGGCACCAGACTTGGTTTTAAGGGAAAGGATTATCTCATTGACGTCAGTGGAATTAATAGGCTTTAGGTACAGAGACTGTGGATAGTTACCTGAAAGATAGTCATTAATGTCTGTACTGGAAGATGGAATATCATTTGCAAGGGATGAACCAATGGAAGAGAAGAACCTATTGAACTCAGTAGCAGAATCAGAGGCTGAAAGCTGACCATCGTTATTAGTCAGGAGAGTCGGTTTGTTATTTAAAGACTTCTTTGATCCCAATATTTGAGAAATTGTTCTCCAAGTTTGTTTAATGTTGCTCTTTATTTGGGTAAATTTATCTTCGTAGTATTTAGTTTTGGCTCGTCTAATTATCTTAGACAGCAATAATGAGTAATTCTTTGAGAATTCTTTGGAGACAATTCCTAACCTATACTTCTTCTCAAGGTCATGTTTTTTATTAATAGATTTAAGTATTCCCTTTGTAAGCCAGGGATTGTTAAGCCTTTTGGTTGTGACTTGTTTTGTAAGCATAGGACAGTGGGTATTATAAAGGCTAAGAGTTTTTTGAAGAAAAGATTGTACTGCAAGGTTGATGTCCACTATGTTACCTAACTCGGACTCCCAGTTGACATTATCAGCAGCAGTTATAAAATTGTCTATAGCAGTTTCATTGTGTAGTCTAAAACGTATCACTCTTGACTCAAGAGGAGGTTTGCTAATGTTAGTTAAGAGAAATGTGGGGTAATGATCTGTAGTGCTATCGGTGAATATACCTGAAGTAAGCGGAGAGGTTATGTTTGTCCAGATGTGATCGATTGTCCACTACCACCTGTTAGGTGAGTAAGGGGTGCATTAGTATATTGTCCACTACCACCTGTTAGGTGAGTAAGGGGTGCAATACCACCCACAGGATGGGTATGAGGGTCACATCCACCCAGAGGATGAGTATGGGGATCACATCCACCCACAGGAAGGGTATGGGGTCCAATACCACCCACAGGATGAGTATGGCGTCCACTACAACCCACAGGATGGGTATGGGGCTCCAACCACCCATATAATGGGTATGGGGCTCCAACCACCCATAAAATGGGTATGGGGTCCAATAACACCCACTGGATGTGTATATGGCGTCCATTGCCGCGCGTCGAGCTCGAAAACCGCAGCATTCATCTCAGAACCATGCCTATTTCACGCAGATTCCTTAATAAACGTAAAAGTTTTATATGTCACAAGAAAGATAGAAATATAAGCTTCATTCTAAATACCTTACCATGGGCATATTTAAATTTAAACCGAAGATACGTGTACTTTTATAATAGCCGAGCTCCGACCCCGGACAGATCGATCGACCGAGCAACTCTCTCTCAGAACAATGTTTATTTCACGTGAATTCGTTAGTAAACATATATGTTTTATATGTCTCAAGAAAGACAGACATATAAGCTTCACTTTAAACACTTTACTATAGACATATTTAAATTTCTAATGAAGATTATTGTATTTTAAAAATTACGGAGCTCCCACCCCGTACAGACTGAACGACAGAGCAACTCTCTCTCAGATCAATGTTTATTTCACGTAAATTCGTTAATAAACACAAATGTTTTATAAGTCTTAAGCAAGATAGAAATAAGAGCTTCATTTTAAATACATTACAATAGACATATTTATAGCTCAAGTGAAGATACATATGTTTTTATAGTAGCGCTCAGTAGCTTGTCGGGCATGGAGTGCAGACGCCTACGCACTTGCCGATATATTGTATAATTAACAAAGATACGCTAATAAAGCCTAAAATCTTATATGCCTCCAGAAAGACCGATATATGAACATTATTATAATTGCACCAAATGAAATATATCATGTTCGAGAACAAAGATATATCAATTTTAAATTAAGTTTCGACTCTCTCTCGGGTGAGAGAGATGGGGCGACTCTCGCCCCATCTATTGGAGATTCTGTGCACTAAATACCCAAAGCTACTCAAACCCTCCTAGCATTATTTAAGTAATGAGGTAATATGGTATATTTACTCACTATAATGTGGGTGCTGAATGCAGAACATGAGAAAACATATATTTACTCCAAACTAATATAATTTCATTATGAAATAAGTAGCATCAAAGGAAGTCGATGGTCCAAGCAGCAATGTTGTGGAGCGACTTATCCAAGATATATCGTTGTTTGGAAAGTGTTTGTTGGCATATCCAGTTGTCGCACTTCTCTGCTCAAATTATCACAAATTTAAATTATAATGTTAACAAGTAGAATACGTATTTTTAATAAAATCTAACATAACTAGCCAGAAAACATTTAACATTAATTAAAAAATATATGTTTGGAAGTTAAATCGACTTCATAGGACAATGGTTTTGTTATATATACTCGTTATTCGTTGACATGCGTTCGCTACTTAAACTACCATGTACTGTACTTATGTAAAATCTCCCATGTCTCTTCGCTCATCTCACCGAACCCTACAGGCTCTGTGATATATTGTTTAATTAATTGAGATTCACAAATAAAGCTAATAATTGTATATGTTATCAAAAAGGCAGAGCTTAGTTTAGTTCATTTATTATGCACTCCATACCCATCCTATGGACGATAGTGGAGTGTTACAGAGGCACATAATGGGCTCAGGGAATGAGCCCCACAATTCATATAGCCAAGCAAGTTATAATCTTGATAAGCTAGTTACAAAAGTCAATGCACATTGTCACATCAACAATGGGCTCGAGTCCGACCACATGTACAGTTTATAATTTAAGCAACTGACATATATGGAGGCCTAGTGTCACAATTGATATGTTTATCCTACACATAACCCCCTCTCCCCCATCCAATGGGCAGCGGTGGATAGGTTACAATCAAGTCGTTTTTTGCGTTTTATTCAGAGATTAGATCTTATTGAGTGAGGAAAGATATTCATATTTTAAAGAAGGCTTCTTGGCTGATGCTCTCCATTGATGGAAAATATACAACCTTTTGAAAATCAATGTTAGTTTGATCTAGATATTGTAATTAACGAAAGTATTTATGTCATCTGAAAGGTAGAAATATAGGCTACATTTAAAATCCTTTGTCATAAATATAACTGAAGTGAAAACGAAGATATATGCGTTTTGATAGTTACTTGATGGCTTGCTCTGAGAGTGTGAAGCCCTGCACACCAGCCAATAAATTGTATAATTAGTTTCCATATTTTTTAATTAATCTTAAAAATCTATATGTCAGAAGAAAGGAAGATGTAGCCGTTAATGTGACAACATTTAAAAATATATATATCTTAAGTTAAATAAATAATACCACTTTATTGCCGGTGTCCGGACACATGAAAATTACCTAGGTATCAGTATCCAGCCAGGCGGGGATCACAGGCTGTACAATACTGATAAATTTATGTAATGCACTACTTGTGGTCGATCTCGAACCCATTTATGATGTGACGACTTATAGTGAATTTTGTAACTAGCTCATCAAGATTGTAACTTGCTTAGCTAAATGAATTGTGGGGTTCGGTCCATTCATTTTCTTTCTTTATTATGCACCCCATAATACACATCCCGTGGGCGGTGGTGTAAAGGATTACAGAGGCACATAATCGGTTCAGGAACTGAACCCTCTAGTTCGTTTAGCTAAGCAAATAACAATCTTTTGACGCTAGTTACAAAATTATTAATGTACACATACTTATGCATACATGTACATATTCATACGTATACATATATACATACACATACATATTTAATCACCACTACAAATACACACATCAGTAATCTTTTGTGTCACAAGTGATTCAACAAGAGGCTCACAACAGTCACTATACAAGGCACTTTACATCTATGGTGAGTCACACAGTTACTAGTCTTGCTGCACACCCACCCAACTGGGCGGCAGCTTTACAGTCATGTGCTCCACACCCACCCAACTGGGCGGCAGCTTTACAGCCATGTGCTCCACACCCACCCAAATGGGCGGCAGCTTTACAGTCATG